>NC_057410.1:4820710-4996391 GCF_019320065.1 Cervus canadensis
TCTTTGAAATAAAATGGATTTAATGAGACTAACTCTAAGAGAGACGTTAAGATTAAATATTATAAAACACTTTTTAAAATGTCTGGTCCATTATAAGTATTAGCTTTTGTTATTTGCATTCTTTTTTTTTTTGTTCAGTACAGAGAAGTATTCATATTTAATGAAATATGCCTTAATTAATAACAGGGTTTTTTTGTTTTTTTCTAAAAATGACTCAGTGATTTTTCTGCAAAAGATATATAATTTATTGAAGACCTTTCTCTACACTCAAAATATATTTCAAGAGTCATGGAGATAAAAATCAGTCTTAAAGTCTTAACAAATATCCTGCTAAAGAATAGTACAAATTTTGTAAATCTGAAAATAATTAAAGAAAACTCTACTAAAAATTTCACTTTTGCAATCAAATAAAATTGTACCCTAAAAATTTTGCCTTACTAAGATTAAATTAGCAGACTAAGAAACCAAACCACTGTCTGTATTATCCTAATATTTAAATTCATTATAAGGTTTAGTTTCTGTTTAATAAGAATCAAAACATTTTTTATCTGTTTTACATCTTTAAAAATAAGCCTAATACCTCTGATAATATATTGCAACCAACTAAATGTTCAAAGTTACGATTTTCTGAAAGGAGAATTAGATAGGAGTCACTGACAATGCACAACTTATGGGACGTATATATGCCTGCTTGCTCCCAAAAGTCTCCCCAAAAATTTCTCTCCCAATTAGCTAATGCCTTCTATAGTTGAAAGCAACAAAATCTAATTCAACTCTATTCGGTAAAAATGTATCCATGATACATAATGTGCAAAGCACTCTGCTGGCATTTGGAGAGAAAAGCACACTGACTGACATAGACAGACAGACAGACCAACAGATTTTTAAACATCTCAAATCAATGGACATATTCAGATAGAAATCAATATATGTAAAAGAATGGAATTAGAACATTTTCTCACACCATAAACAAAAATAAACTCAAAATAGATGAAATAACTAAATGTAAGACTGGAAACCAAAGAACTTCTGGAAAAAAACATAGACAGTAAGCTCTTTGACATAAATTATAACTTTTTTTAAAATCTGTTTCCTAAGATAAAAGAAACAAAGGCAAAGATAAACAAATGGGACATAATCAACCTTAAAAGCTTTTGCACAGAAAAGGAAACAATTGACAAAATGAAAAACAACCTTGACTAGGAGAAAATATTTGCAAATTATATGACTGATAAGGGGTTAATTTCCAAAATAAGTAAACAGCACATACAACTCAATATCAAAAAAAACAAGCAACCCAATTAAAAAACTGGCACAAGACCTGGGGGGACATTTTTCTTACAACTACATACTGATGGCCAGCAGGCACATGGAAAGATGTTCATTATCAGTAATAACCAAAGAAACACAAATCAAAACTACAAGGAGATACCAGTTCATACTTGTCAGAATGACCATCATCAAAAAGGATGACAAATAGCAAATGTAGGCAAGGATGTAGAGGAAAGGAAATCCTGGCACTCTTTTGGTTGGGATGTATAATAATTGCTGTACCCATTATGGCAAACAGTATGGAGGGTCTTCAAAAAACGAAAAATAGAACTTTCATATCATCCAGAAATCTCACCCATGGGTGTATGTCCAAAGAAAACAAAACACTAATTTGAAAAGAGACACATATGCCCTGATGTTCATAGCAGCCTTTTTCATATTTGCCAAGATATGGAAGCAACCTAAATGTCCATCAACAGATGAATGAAAAAAGGAGATCACGCACATACACACTTACGCACACATAGAATGGAATGCTAGTCAGCCATAAAAAGGAATGAAATTTTGTCATTTGCAAAAACATGGATGGACCTGGATGATATTTTGCTTGTGAAATAAGTCAGAGAAAGATAGATACTCTGTTATTACTTATATGTGGAATCTGAAAAATAAAACAAATGAATTTAACAAAATAGAAACAGACTGACAGATAACCATTATCAGTGGGGCAAGCGAAGGGAGAGGGGCAAGAGAGAAGGAGGGAATTAAGAGGTACTTACTACTATATATAAAATGCCACAAAGTTATATTTTGAAGCACAGAGAATATAAAACTTTATAACTTTAAGTGGAGTATAATCTATAAAAGGGTTGAATTACTGTTGTACACCTGAAACTAATATTAATAAATCAACTATACTTCAGTAAAAGAAAATAGTAAATTCACTTGCATGTTAATAGAAGATAAATAGATAAACACTTTGTTGAATATGTGTTATCCAATATCTTTCATACAATACTATCCAATCTAAAATATTTCAGCATTTCATTATTTTGCAGATGAGTTGGGTAGGGTAATTGCTGATTTATCGGGGATATTTTTCAAGATAACTGCAAATCCTCAAATCTACAAAAACCCACAATATTATGTTTTGGGGATGCATTTACTCACTAGAGTCATAGTCAGGCCAGAGGTTTTGGAATAAGGCAATCCACAAAAAATTAGGAACAATAATAAGTAGGTGAACACAATTAGAAAATACATTTTCTAGGTAGTTAGGTTTGTCTACGTCACAGCCACTTTTACATATGCTCAATCTCTAGTAGGACAAACCTTATTTTAGTTCCTTAATGATATGTATCTCAGATTATCTATGACTTATTAATGAAGTCAGTACTATAACTGATACACTTCACTTAGACAATTCCTGAGGTCAGTGTGTGCCTAGAAAAGAGAGATTATCCAACCTGCTGAAACGTGTGCAAAAGAGAACTGTTCTTCCTTCATCAATTTATCATCTCTTTCAGTATCTTTTCTATGCTGCGTCAAGTTTGGCATTTTTAGTGACTTCAAAGAGAGTTTGGCAATGCATTAGCTTTGTAGGAGATGCCAATAGTCCAAGACACGGCAGCTGCCAGCATGATTAATAGTTGGTGATCCATATTTTAAAATGATTGTCCATAAAGATAAAGCCATTTGTAGAAGGAGGCAAGCACCTGAATGAGGAAAGTATGTTAGGAAATTGATGAGTCACAGAAGATAAATATTGCACATAGTGAGGAACAAAAAAGGAACCCCACTGTTCAATCATAGTTCTACCTCCATGTGAGTTAGAACATAACTGTATTACTTATGAGGTGTTAATATAACCATGGATATGGATGTAGGTATGAAGTAGCTCTAAATACAGTAAGACATGCTTTATTCTTAGACAGTGGTCATCAGTTTATTTTCTATGCATGACCTTCTGTATGTATGCAGGAACCAGTGTTACGCAGTTACTCCACTAGTGTCTGGGTAAAAGTACATGTGCTAGAAGTTTTAATTTTATGCAGGTGCAGAAGAAAGGTGACAAATGAAAACAGTAGTTAAGTAAGGCCTCTGCAAAATTTTGTAGTATGTATAGCATTTTGGGGGTGGGTGAAAGGGATTTTTTTTTTTTACCAAAATGTCTTTAAAACTCCTTGTCTTTAGGTCCTTGGTGGTAATACTATAATTCTCTTATCAGAAACACAGTGAAGGAAGTCTTGTCTCCTAGAGGTCAGTCTCTGAAAATCAACAAGAATAGCTGAGAGCCTTCTTAATCATTAAGAGGTTATCTACTAAAACAAGACTTAGAATTGAGCTAACATATCACTGACGTAAGGCAGCTGTCTTTAACCCCACCCTACCAACAGAACCCATGGCACTGCTCTTGGAGATCATTACAAATGTCTCCTGAGGGACTGTCTCTGGCATTCCTCGTTGTTAATTTTTTTAAAAAATATTTTAAATAAAATAATGTAAATTATATGTCAAACCTAAAATCCGAGATCTTTGTTGACATTAACCTTTGTGTTGGTTTTTATCTCATCTATGTATGGCAGGCACATTAGGATAAAGTGACTATGGCAGGGCCTTTCTGAACAAAGGCAGCACTCAGAAGCAGTCGGTCAGGCAGTTACTTTATCAAGTAAATATGATCATCGTTTTTAGATGTGAAATATAAGAAAGTTGAATCCTGTTACCATAGTTGGTACTAGATTTCTACTAATTAAAAGAAATAATAGCTTTATACAGTATAGCAAAACAGTTCCTTGGAAACATGAGTAGAAATCAGCTTTTGGTAACTATGTTATACGTTAAAATATAGGCGTCGCCTTTAATAGAGTGCCAAAAAGGCAGACATTTGTTCTTATTTAATTTCCTATTTGAGTCATTTATGTTTTCCGAGGCGTAAATTGATTGAATGAGAACAGCTGCATATTACTGCAATTACAGAAAAACGAAACACAAACAAAAATACTGAGAGAAACCAATTAAATATTTGCTTCTCTCAAGTAAAATGGGAAACATTTTTAACTAAAATAAGGTGTTATAAATACACATTTTAAAGTTCTTGATAGATATTTAACATTTAGTCAATATATTTTAAAACCTTTATTCAAGACACAAGTCCATTTAAAAAGTAAATCCAGCAACTATCTAGTAAGATATATTTCCCTGTCAGCATATTTAAAAGCAATCAGTATCTCACCTGACATTGCTCATTTTGTCCCAATTAAAATGAAATATAAATCCACAAAAGCAATTTCAGAAATTGCTTGAGCAAAATAAATTCTGACAAACCGAACTGGTTCTGACAAACCAGTTTTGTCTAAAACCTTGCTACTGTGCAAAGCTTTTTCTGTTGAATAACATAAAAGTATATATAACACTCTTTAATAGAAGGAAAAACTTCTGAAATTAACTGTAAAGTACTTGTTTTATAAAAGTGGAACAGCAATTCTACTAAATTTGATTGTAGTAGTGAAGAAGAAAATTAAATGGAACATTCTTTTCTATTCTTAGTTTATATATTGAATATTTCTGATGTTTATGAGTCCAAAAATATATATTTTATAATGTCCTCACTCTTTAACTCTAAAACTTAGTTGGCAGTGGGAAATGGTTCATTCTCACAGTTTCTTTCTCATTCAGCAAAATAAAATGAGAATAAAAAGTGTTCGTTTTGAATGGGTATATATATGTGTGTGTGTGTATATGTATTAATATTTTTAACATTATAATATTTAATACTGGAAATACCAGAGATTATATTTTATGGTTTAGGACACTGACAACTAAACATCTCTAATCATGAATAGGCTTACTTTTCATCACATCTTGATTTTAGACAAACATGAAAAGCTTTTAAATTTTATAAAAAATTTAAAGAAGTGTATACAAAAGGGAGGGAAACACAACAGGAGAGAGAGAATGAAGAAAAATGAAGAGGCATCAGCTTCTGAGCCTGTATTACCTATGCAGGACAGTAACATATGCTAATTTACTAAGTCTATAAGATAGTCCTATGACAAAGTCTGTTTCTGTGGAAGGTTTCATAAAGTCGAGTAATTTTTGCATGTGGTGAATCGTGAGCATTCTCTAGAGTGCCTCAGATACGGACTAAGTCCCAAGGTGTTCTACCGGTGATTTTATGGTTTGGAGAAACTTTAGTTTCTTTGAGTTTCATCCTCATCAGATGTACAATGGGATAAATAACATTTGCTTTAAAATTTTGTGTTAATGATGCACTTCATAAGTTCATATCAGCTAAACAGTTGTATAAGGTGAGTTTTCAGATAATATGCATTCTTATTTCCTACTCATTCATTCTTCAAAATGAACCTCGGTAGACTTGTTGTTCAGTTGCTGAGTCATCTCCAAGTCTTTGCCACCCCATGGACTGCAGCAGGCCAGGCTTCCCTGTCTTTCACTGTCTCCTGCAGGGAGGTTTCAATAGGTTTCAATCCCTGGTTAGGGAACTAAGATCCCACAAGCTACATGGTATAACCTAGATAGGTAGATAAGTTGCATGCTTAACTGAAGAAGAAATAACCAAAGAGAATACTTTTGTTGTACTTACAAATAATTTGACAGCTTACTGCTCAATAGCAACACTGAAAGACAGAAATTATATATGTAATGTGATTAAATTATGAACAGGTTGTATAACCTGTAATTCTATAAAACATGAAAATTAAAGAAAAATGGTATACATATATATGTAACTTTTTACAGGAAAAAATAATTATCTCTTGATAAAAACAATATTTTATAAGGACTCACTAATTCCTCATTTAAAATATCCTTTATTAAATATAAAATTAACTATTATGCCACTAGATAAACCCAAGTGAGATGGAGGTATAGAAAAGCAAGAGTGAAAACATGCAAGATAAAGGGACCATTGGTGGATTAAGCAGAAGGGGAAAAAAAATGATGGGACTATAGATAGGTGAGTAAAAAATGTTTAGGCAAAAGCACAGAAAGGAAAAAGAAATGAAAAATATACACACACAAAAAAAGAAATGAAAAATACTGACATGAAAATAAGATAGTAGATTATTTCTATTGTTTAATGAATCCAGGATGCTCATTGTAGTTTCTAAAATAATGCCCCCAAAACAAAGAAAAAGTGTATAACTAACAAAAAGTACAGTTGAAAAAATAATAATGCTGGTTGCCAGGGGACAGACATCTAGACCAAGATGATGTCTACTTCCTTAGATGGAAACTCGTGCCCTTTGCCGTTGACCAGCAGCCTCCCACATAGAGAAACTGCCCTTCGCAGTAAGGCAGCCTCTCCACTTAGCCTGGAGCAGAAGCCTGGTGGTTCTCCTCTACAGTTCTTGTAAATACCCGATGCTCATCCGTACAAGCTGTTTTCCTGTAGGCTATGCTGTGTGAGAATTTGCGGTATTTGTCTCTAAATTTTAAAAATGGGGTTATCTTTTTAAAAAGATAATCAAACAGGAAGGTAAGCAACAAAGAAAAAAAGACACAGAAGCAAATATTTCATTATTGAATTTAAACACAGTTATATTAATAATTACTTTGAATTAAAATGAGTTCAATGTCCCAGTTAAAAAATGTCCAACTTTAAAAAATATTAAACACAGACTACCCACAAGAGGAAGAGTTTAAAGGTGGGATTTTTTAAAAAGAATATAGCATAAAAATATGAATAAGAAAGGTATTGTTACTGTACTAAAAATAGAATTGTGAAGAATTACGGGACATAGAAAATGTAGTTCATTTAATAAAACTGTTAATACATTATATATGTATATATATAAGTAATAATAAATATGCATGTATCTAATAACATAGTCAACAGAATGCATGAACTATAATTTAGATACAACTAAAAGAACCAATTGACAAACTTAACATTTCCAACTCATCCTTCTCTGTTTACTACTACATCCAAAGATAAAGAGTTGAAAAACACACAATCGGTAGACTGCAATATAACAAAGCATAAAAAGCACTGACTCAAAGAACGGCAGAATACAGAGTTTCATCCAGGTGCACACAGAATATTTACCAAAATTTACAACCTATTGGGCCCTTAAGGAGATCTCAGTATAAATAAAGCTCCTGTTTTTAAATCATGAGTATGTTCTCTAACCACAGTGAGATTGAGCTAGAAATCAACATAGGAAAGAAAGCTAGAAACATCCCCAAATTTTTGGAGGTTAAACAACAGCTAGCAGTTTTAAAAAAAATCAGAAAAGAAAATAAAAAATATTTGAGACGAATGAAAATGAAATCACAGCATACCAAAACTTATGAAACACAGTAAAAGCAGTGCTCAGATGTAACAAACACATATATTTTAAAAAAGAAGGAAAAAAACAACTTTCACGTAGATAATCTAACTTTGTATTTTAAGGAACAAACCAAGTTCAAAGCTAAAGAATACAAAAGAGAGAATCAATAAAACTAAGACATGATTCTTTGAAAAGTTAAAAATAAGCAGTAAACCTTTAGCTAGACTAACAAAAAAGAAAAGATACAATTAACTAAAATCAGAATATAAGGAGGAATGGCATTTTATTAACACTACAGATTTAAAAATTATTTTAAGAGAAAAATTGTGTGTGAAATAGATGCATATATGAAATGGGCAATCTTTCTGAAAAACACAAATAATGAAATTAGCTCAAGATAAAATTGGAAAAATCATAACATATATAAACAGAAGATTGGTAATTTTTTTAAGAAATGGTAATTAAAAAAAAAAAAAAGACAGTAAAAATAAATCCGGGACCAAATTACATCACTGATGAACTCTACCAAACACTTGAAGATTTAACACCAATCCCATTCAGACTGTTCCAAAAATAGATGAGGAAACACTTTCTAACTCAATCTATGAAACCGGTATTGATTATTCTGATACCAAAGCCAGATAAAGATATCACAGGAAAAGAAAATTACACATAAATAAATTTTATGAGCATAGATGTGAAAGTCCACAACACTAGAAAAGTGAATCCTACTGCATATTTTAAAAAATTATATAGTATGACAAAGTGAAACTTATTCCAGGAAAGCAGGGTTGTTCAACATAAGAAAGACAATCAATGTAATACACCATATTAATAGAGCAAAGGGTAAAATCTACATGATCATTTGCAATTGATTCAGAAAAAGCATTTCACAAACTCTGACACTCTGTCATTATAAAATAGAACTCAGAAAAGAAGGAAAAATATCACACCTAAGTTTATATTCAGTGTTGAAAAACTTTCCACCTAATACCAGGAACATGACAAGAATGTCTGCCTTCACCACTTGTATTTCACATTGTAATATACGTTTCAGTTCAGTTCAGTTCAGTTCAGTTCAGTCACTCAGTCATGTCTGACTCTTTGCGACCCCGTGGACTGCAGCACGCCAGGCCTCCCTGTCCATCACCAACTCCCGGAGTTTACCCAAACTCTTGTCCATTGAGTCGGTGATGCCATCCAACCATCTCATCCTCTGTTGTCCCCTTCTCCTCCTGCCTTCAATCTTTCCCAGCATCAGGGGCTTTTCCAGTGAGTCAGTTCTTCTCATCAGGTGGCCAAAGTATTGGAGCTTCAGTTTATGCATCAGTCCTTCCAATGACTATTCAGGGCTGATCTCCTTTAGGATGGACTGGTTGGATCTCCCTGCAGTCCAGGGGACTCTCAGGCATCTTCTCCAACACCACAGTTCAAAAGCATCAATTCTTTGGCGCTCAGCTTTCTTTATAGTTCAATTCTCACATCCACACATGACTAGTGGAAAAACCACAGCTTTGACTAGACAGACGAAAGTAATATACTTTAGGCAGGGTAATCAAACAAGAAAAATATAAAGCATTCAAATTGAGAAGGAATAAATTAAATATTTTTATTTCCAGATGACATTGTTCCATCTATAGAAAATCACCTTAAAAAAATCTACAAAAATATCTACTTAGAATAAATGAATTCAGCAAAGTTGCAGTGTTTAAGATCAACACATAAAATTAAGTTTTATTTCTCTATACCATCAAAGTACAATTAGAAAAGGTAATTTAAAAAAGCAATTCTATTTACAATAGAATTAAAAAAAAAACCTAGGAATAAATTTAACCAAGAAGGTAAAGTTGTGTACACTGAAAACTACATAAGCTATTATAGCTCTTGTATGGATGCTAAACTCTCTCAGACAAAACACTTAAGAAGTGGAGAGAATATGATTTGTCTCTTTCATATTCAGAGGCATAGTGAAGAAAATGTCTCAGTCTAGGCATATAAAACTGAGCTCACAGATTATTTTATAAGAATTATTTTACTTTAAGAGAAAAAAAGTAGATGAAACATAAATGGTAACTGAGATTATTTGTGATCATCAAAAAGTTGCTTTAAAAACAATTTGACATTCAATTTATTGAATAATTTACTTTTTGTATTTATAATGGACACAATGCCAGGAATTGTCTGATAGGTACCCACAAAACAGTGAAAAAGGAACATATTCACCCTTGACTTTAGTAGAAATTTATTCAAATTAACTTATTGTTTCATTGCAGAAGGAAATGGCAACCCACTCCAGTATTCTTGTCTGCAAAATCCCATTCACAGAGGAGCCTGGCAGGCTACAGCCCATGGGGTTGCAAAGATTCGGACATGACAGACAATGTTTCATTGACATCTAGTTTCACTAATGGAGAAGAGTACCAAATTCAAGAAGGTGGTGGGATTTAAAGAAAAAAGATTATTTTATGACCAAAGTCATTTGCAGTTGTCTCTGTGAAGAATGAGAGTGATTAAACTCCATAATATCTAGTGATTTCTAAATCTTATAGAAGCTAGGAAGAAATGTTTTCTACTGTGTTTTGCAGAATTTCTCAGATGAGTTTTTCACTGTAATAGGTATTAAATTCTTTTAATGTGGAAGGTGAACACAGGCTCTAATCTAGTATATTTCCATATGTGGTAGACTCCCTTAGAATTTCACCACCACTGAAACAATGAAAGCCTCTGGAAATTGCTAACCCTATTTACTTCTGAGTGTAATTTATAAAAGTTCTTCCATTAACAAAACTTGATATTGTATTACTGTCAGAGAAAAAATTGAAGCAAGGCAAACAAAGTTATGTGAATCTTTATAATAGTATTTCTTAGTATCTGTATGAGTAAATTTATAGCTGTGCTAGATGGAAATACAATGATGCTAGAGTGCTTGGCAGAACCATCTGCGTGGCATCGCAAATGAGAGAAAATTACTGGTGTGCAAATTACTGATTCCAAATAAGGGAAAAGAAAATGTCTTTTATTTGATGTGTGAGGTTTTTAACTGATTAAGGATAGATTACACCTGGTCAAATACAAGATTCTGTAGTAAAAGTAAAGGTAAATTAGAGTTCAGGCAAAGTCACAAGCCATAAACAGTGAGCAGCCATCCAGGTATCCCCGCTTTTAGAAAGGTCACTTTGTGTCACTTCACTTTTACAGAAGACCCCCATTAGATGTCACGGGATATGATGAGCAAATGAAGTGACAGAATTTTAATTGATTGTTTTAAATGTTCTATTTCATATACTATTCAAGCCATCTAGCCATTAGACAGAAAGAGGTTTTTATGTACCTGCTGCAGTCACTGTGACAGGGCTGACAAGTTAGGGTGTTGTCCAAAGCTAAGGGTATTATGTGAAAAAAACTTTGTTTAAATAGGAAGTAAAAGATGAGGCAGAGAGAGTACGTGAGATGTGATTTTGAGAATAAAGATCAGGTTGTTGAGCCACACTGAATAATAATTTCAGGGGATCCAAAGGAAAACACAAGTTTAAAATCTGTTCTAAGATTAGGATCAAAATGTAATTTGCCTGTGCTATGGGATTACATAACTGGATTTAATCATCCTTTGACTGATTTATGGGATAACTACCAATATTCATTATATTTGCCAGCATAGAGTGCTCACTGACTTTTTGTTGAAGAGGACAGTTGTTTTATTAGAAATAAGGGTTTATCTTTTACCTTTTGTCATTGTCGCCTGACTCATTGAAACCTAGGATCTTGTGCTTAACACATCAGAATTTGGCACACACTTGTGAGAAACTTTCTTAATCCATTAAAGCAATACCTATGTTGCTATAGAAGCAAAATAAGATGGTAAAGTATGCACATATCTTTGTAAATTATAAAGTGCCCTGATACAATGTAAGTTTTGTCTATCATGATCCATGATTAATGTCTCTATAAGTAATATAATGGGCTTTTGTGGCACTGTAGGGTAGGGAAGGTGATGGAGGGGGAATATTAGCAGATCATAAATGTACAAAGAGCTTTTGTGGAAAGTGAATATTAACTTTTTCTTGTCAAAAAGATATGAGCAGGGGGGCAACAGGGAGGCAACTGGAAGAGATATCCATAGTGTGATATGGAAGAGAAAGTAATCCTGGGGATTAATCCAGTTAATCCTGGGGAAAAGGGTGATAAGTACAACTCGATTATTTATGGGCTCCCTTTTTATCTTCAGCAAAGGAGGGCCTTAAAGGAGGAAAATATCAAACAGTGAGCAGTATCCAAGCCTACCTCAAGAAATGAGTCACAGGGTGGGTCCTCCCCAGTGTTCTGGGCGAGTGTCCCTAAATCTGGAGGAGAAATGCAAATTACTGCTGCTTTCCTAGAAGTTCCAGTCAACTGCATGAATTATTAGCATTTCCAGGGATACAAGTTTCCATGTTTAAAAAATGAAGTATAATTACATATAATGTAATGCACAGATCTTTAATACATAGCTCCGAGTTTGGGAAAATGCACATACCAATGTGACCCATACCCTCATTAACAATTATTTCTATCAACAAAGAAAGATCCTTGATGATACTGCCCAGGTAATGATGCTCCTCTCCTTTTCACCCAAAGGAAACCATTTTTCTCCTTCTTGTCAAAGAAGATTTGCATGCATATGCATGTGTGTGCGTGTGTCTGTGTTCTTTCTTTATACATATTGTCTTTCAGATTCATTCATGATGCTTTATGTATCCATCATTCATTCATTTTCAGTGGTCTTCATTTCTTAAAAAACTATCCATGCCTAGTGATAGATAATTGTGTTGTTGCCATGTTGACTATTATGGATAGAGGTGATTGTTTTTCGTACATGTTGGGAATGTACATTTTCATTTTTATTGGGTAAATACCTGGGAGTTAATGGCTACATTATAGGTTATATGTATTTTTAACTTTCAAAAAATCTTCTAAACCTTTTCCCAAGTGGGAAAATATGCATACATTTTGCATTCTCACCAGGAGTGTATGAGACTTCTGGGCGCTCCACATCCTCACCAACATTTAGTGTTGTCAGTTGTTTTCTAAGATAATTTTAACCATTCTACAATGTATATAATGGTATCTTATTGTGTTTTCAATTTACATTTCCCTGATGATAAATGCTATCGAGCATTGTTTTATGTACCTAATTGCTATTCATATACCTGCTTCTCGAAATATCTATTCACACCCCCTTTGCTATATTTACAAGTCTGATGGAGGTATAACAAATATTTTCCTAAGGTGTGGCTTTAAAAAAAAAACAGTATCTTTAATGATTAGAAGTTTTTAAATTTGATATTGTCTGATTTGAAATTTTTTGCTGTTTTGTATTAATGTTCCTGCTTTCTGCACTATGTCTCTCAACTGACCATACAAATGCTGATCCATCTGAATTGTCTATTCATTTCTATTAGTTCCACTAACCTATTTTTTTATTCTTACATCAGTACCATACTGTCCAATTAGGATGACAGTTTTTCTTGAAATTGGCAATGTAAGACTTCAGATTTGTGTTAGGCCCTTTGCATTTCCAAATAGACTTCAGGTTTCTGCAAATACTTATCTTAAAACCCTGTTAAAGTTTTGATTGGGTTTTTATTGAATCTATCAATTATTTTATGAAGAATCAGTATCTTAAAAATACTGAGGTTTTGATTCAGAGAATATGTTTTAACTTTCCATTTACTTTGGTCTCTTTAAATATCTCTCAGCAATAATTTGTTATTTTAATGTATAGAACTTAAGTATGTTTCATTAAATATATCCATAATTATGTCAAGCTATGTGATACTATTGTTAATAATTACGTTAACTTCATTACCCAGTTGTTTGGTTTATATATAAATAAGAGTGATTTTTATATTGAACTTTTCTAAATCTACTTACTACATCCTACTATACCTGGTAGTTTGGGGTAGGGGGGAGCATTTCTGAGGAATTATTTGTGTACACAATTGTATCATAAGAAAATGATTGTTTTCCTCTTCCTTTTCAAACATTATGTATTTTACTTCTTTCCCTTACTCAGATAGTGGATGTGGCATCTAAGGAAAACATTTAATGTAAGAGGTAGAGCACAAACCCTTGCTTTTTTCCAGAACATAGAAAGAAGCATGCAGTAGTTTACATTTACAATGGGACTGTAGTCATTTTCTATTGCTGCCAGAACAAATGATCACCAGCTTTAGTTATTTATAGCTATACAAATTTATCATCTTGCAGTTTTGTGGTTTGGAAGCCCAGCACAGATCTCACAGGGTTAAAATCAAAGTGTCAACGCACTGTATTTTTTGCTTGGAGACAACCCACATTTCTTGATTGTCGGCCTCTTTCCTTCATCTTCAAAGTCCGCAGTGGCAGCTCAGGTCCTTTGAAAGCGAAAAGTGAAAGTGTCAGTCGCTCAGGAGTGTTCGACTCTTTGTGACCCCACGGACTGCAGGCTGCCAGCCTCCTCCATGGCATTCTGCAGGCAAGAATGCTGGAATGGGTTGCCATTCCATTCTCCAGGGGGTCTTCCTGACCCAGGGACCAAATCCAGATCTCTTGCATTGCAGGCAGATTCCTCACCATCTGAGCCACCAGGGAAGCCCCACTCACTGTATTTTTCTCTTGGAGGCGGCCCACATTCCTTCACTGTTGGCATCTTTCCTTCGTCTTCAGAGTCAGCAACGGCAGCTCTGGTCCTTTACAGGCACCATCATTTCTGTGGTTCTTTCTGACAACAGCTAGGAAAAGCATTCTGCTTTTAAAAATTGATGTTACTAGATGGGTCTCACTCAACTTATCAGAGATAAGCTTTGATTTTCAAAGTCATTACTGGTCTTAGTTACATTTGCGAAGGTCTCTTTTACCATGTTAGGTGACACTCACAAGGTCCGAGGATTCAGATGGGAATCTCAGTGAGCATTATCATGCCTACAACAATGATAGTATAGATTTTTTTTAATAGATAACATTTTCTAGATTGCGCAAGTTTCCTTCCCATCCTATTTACTGAGAGATTTTGGTTTTTATTATCCAGAGACTTTTGGGTTTTATTATGAATGATTGTTAACATTTGTTAATGTCATTTCTACATCTGCTGAGAAAATCATATGACTTATGATTTTTCTCCTTCATTCTACTAATGTTATGAAATATATTGATTGCTTCACTTTCAAAATAGACTCAATTTGCTTTCCTGGAATAAATAGTTCTTGTTCATTGTGCATTCATTTTTTATTAATGGATTAATGCTAATATTGTGATAAATATTTTTCATATGCTCATGAGAGATTTTAGTCTGATTTTCTTATCTGGAAACACTCTTGTCTGTACCATGACTAACACAATTGTGCTAGCTTAAAAAATAAATTGAGGAAAGTTTTATTTTCTTATACATATTAAAGATTTTTATAAATTTAGTTTGCCTTTTTTGCAATTTAATACAGTTCACTAATAAGGCCATTAGACCCAAAGTTTTCTTTGTGAGGAGCTTTTTAAATGAAAAATATTTTTTTAATAGACATATACTGTTTAGATTTATTTCTTCCTTTATCCATTCTATAAGTTTCTGTTTCAAAGAATTTGTACATTTTATCTAGAAATGTATTACTTAATTTTCAAATATTCAGGGATGTACCTGAAGACATTATGTTATTGATTTTAATTTTAGTTCAGCCACTATCAAAGAACATATTCTGTATAATGAAATCCCATTAAATTTATTGAGGCTTATTTTACAATAAGCCATATATTTTATCTTGATTAATGGTTAATGTGTTCATGGGGAAAAAATGTGTACACTGGTAACTGCTGGTGGAGTGACTACAAATTTCAGTTAATTGAGATAGTTGATAGTGTTTTTCAAACCTTCATCATTACTGGCATTTTTATCTAAATGCTCTATCAATTGCTATAAGAAAAATATTAGTATGGGTAACTGAAATTTTGGATGTATCTCTTTCTCCCGTTCATTTTGCTAGGTTTTGTTTCATATGTTGTAACTTATACTGTATGCATATATTTCTAAACTTGAATTGTCTTTTTAATCAACTTTATATCATTAGGGAATATCACTTTTATTACTGACATCAAACTCTTGGTTTGAGGTGTGTCTGCTATAAGTCACACAGCTACCTAATGCTGAGCATTGCCATAGTTTGATTTTTTTAGCCTTTTAATATTAATCTGATTGGTACTTTAAAATGTGTTTCTTACATTTGTTTTTGTTTCCTGTACTTTAGTTGTCATATTCTTAGTCATTGCTTAGATCAACGTCATTGGTCTTTTCTCCTATTTTTCTTCTAGAAGTTTTATAGCTTCAGGTCTTACATTTATATTTCTGGCCATTTTCAGTTAATTGTTGTGTGTGGTGAAAACAACAGTCCAGTTTCATTCCTCTGCATAATAAATAGGGTTACATCAAACTAAAGGCTGCACAGCAAAGGGAAGTCGTAAGAGTTAAAAGACAGTCTACTGAATGGAGAAAATATTTGCAAACCAAATATCTAATAAGAAGCTACTGTTTAAAATATATAGTGAACTCTTATAACTCAGTAGCAAAATAAAAGAGTATCCAGTGAAAAAGTGAGCAAAGGACTTGAAAAGACGTTTCTTTAAAGAAAACATATAAGTGGCAAACAGGTATATGAAAAAATGCTTGACATTACAATTAACAGGGAAATGCAGATCAAAAATCCAGTGAGCTGTCTTCTCACAAACTATGAGTATCATTAAGAAAAAATACCCTCAAAGATAGCAATGTTGGTGAGGATGTGGAGAAACTGGAACTTCTACACTGTTGGTGGAAATGTAAAATGTCACCGCCACTATGGAAAAACAGCATGGTCAAAAACCTGAAAATAGAACTACATGATTCAGCAGTCTCAATTCTGGGTATATAACCAAAGGACTCAAAGTGATATGTGCATTTCCATATTCAGTGAAGCATTATTCACAATAGCCAGGACTTGAAGACAACCTAAATGTCCCTTGACAGATGAATGGATAAGGAAGATGTGGTATATATATACAATGGATTATTGCTCGGCCTTACAGAAGAAAGGAATCTTGCCACATGTGAAATCCTGTGTAAACCTTGAGGATATAAAGCAAAATAAGCCAATCCCAGAAGGACAAATACTGCATGATTTCGTTTATGTCATATATCTAAATTAGTCAAACTCACAGAAGCAGATTGTAAAATGGTGATCCCCAGAGGCTGGGGATGGAGGAAATGGGGAGTTGCTATTCAGTCAGTATAAAATCTCCTTAAAAAGGATAAAGAGGCTCTAGAAATCATCTCTATAGTATCATACCTGTAGTTAACAGAACCGTATTGTACACTTAAAAATCTGTTAAGGTAGCTCCTTTTGCTAAAAGTTCCCATGACTGAAAATTGTCTCTTTTTAAGTAGATATTGTGACATCTGTTCTTTTAATCCAATTTGCTAATTTGTGACTTTTGAGTATTTGCTATATTTATTTATGTGTTTGGAGTTAAGTCTGTCATCTTAGTATTTGTTGTTTCTTCTCCTCTGTTCCTGTATTCCTCCCTTATTGTTAATTACTTTTAACATTACCTTTGTCTGTTGATATTTTACCTATATATTTTTGCATGTTTATATATGTATGTGATTGTTCTGGGGATTTCAGTATGCCTCTTGAAATAATAAAAAATAAATAAATATTTTATCATTTTACAGGCAATGCAAGAACTATAAAGCAGTACATTTCCATGTAGCTTTTTCTAGTCTTTTATACTATTGAAGCTAGATATTATATTTTGGGGCCATTATTTCTTTAAGTTTTGTTGTGTTTTTTTTTTTTTTTTTCTGCATCAGTCTCTTTCCTCTCTCCTTTCCTTATAGGACTCAAATTGCTAGACATTAGACATCTTAATATAATTCCACAGGTCACTAAAGCTTTGATCCTTTATTTTCTTTATTTGCTCTTCCTTTCTTAAAATACTTCAAATCTGTATGGTTCAGTTTGGATACACTGTGTTAACCAGTCTTCAAGTTTTGCTGTTCATTTCTCGTGCAGTTTCTAATTTTGAGCATTGCTTTGCTAGCGTGTGAGATGAGTGCAATTGTGCAGTAGTTTGAGCATTCTTTGGCGTTGCCTTTCTTTGGGATTGGAATGAAAACTGACCTTTTCCAGTCCTGTGGCCACTGCTGAGTTTTCCAAATTTGCTGGCATATTGAGTGCAGCACTTTCACAGCATCAGCTTTTTAGCATTTGAAAGAGCTCAACTGGAATTCCATCACCTCCACTAGCTTTGTTCGTAGTGATGCTTCCTAAGGCCCACTTGACTTCACATTCCAGGATGTCTGGCTCTAGGTGAGTGATCACACCACTGTGATTATCTGGGTCGTGAAGATCGTTTTTGTACAGTTCTTCTGTATATTCTTGTCACCTTTTCTTAATATCTTCTGCTTCTGTTGGATCCATACCATTTCTGTCCTTTATTGAGCCCATGTTTTCATGAAATGTTCCCTTGGTATCTCTCATTTTCTTGAAGAGATCTCTCGTCTTTCCCATTCTATTGTTTTCCTCTATTTCTTTGCACTGATCATTGAGGAAGGCTTTCTTATCTCTCCTTCCTATTCTTTGGAACTCTGCATTCAAATGGGTATATCTTACCTTTTTTCATTTGTTTCTTGCTTCTTTTTTTCCACAGCTATTTGTAAGGCCTCCGCAGAGAGCCATTTTGGTTTTTTGCATTTCTTTTTCTTGGGGATGGTCTTGCTCCCTGTCTCCTATACAATGTCATGAACCTCCATCCATAGTTCATCAGGCACTCTGTCTATCAGATCTATATAACACTAGCCCTCTTTTATTGTAAGGTTGAATTGTTGAACTCCTTATATTCTGCTTTACTGTGGATTTAATATAATTGTTAGGGTAGAAGAAAACAATCAAGCTTTCCTTTCTCTTAAGTGTACTTAATATATGTTCTGTATATGACATGATAGTCTTAATATGGGTCAAATGCTTATTAATCTTTCTTTTGAAACTAGAAAGACAGAAATGAAATGATAGGAATATGTTTTACAGATATAATATTACCAAAGGATTTCCCTGTCATTTTGAGTGAGATAAAATATATTTACGTATTAAAGAATTGAGAGGAATGGAGGTCTTATCGTTTTAGATACCAGTTACAGACTTGTGTATGAATGTTTATGAAACTTAAAATAACAGCATTGTTTACAAATATATGAAGTAGCACAGATTATTTTAAAAATTATTTATGATGCCACAATATTACAAGCACTGCATCAAGGCACTTATATTTCTCTGTTCACTAAATTTGATATTCCTCTACTCTTTCTTCTGATTTTATCTGGATGTGTGCAAGTTCAGCTTATCGCTTCCACATGTGTGCACCCACATAAAGTCTGCTGGAGTATTCTCCCTTTTTGGAGTAAGAAAATTTCTGTGAAAAAATAATTTATATATTCTGGGGAAAATAATATTCTGGGTATACATTTTATATTTCAGATATATTAACATTTTAATCAGGAGATTCAATATTATATCAGTGTTTACACATTATATCATGAGTTTTCATCACTCACATTTCAGATTTGGTTAAAATTATAGAAACTACTTGATTACTACATCACTAACACTATGTTCAACATTTGATCATAATATTAGGCTAAAATATAGTTGTGGAGTAGTCCATTGTTAAGCTAGCTTAGCATGTATATCTTTGGTTTTTGAGTTGCTTATTTAGAAAATAGATTTTATTTATCCCAGCATGTTTTTTTAATATTGAATTGTTTATATAGGGGAATTTTGCAAATTATACCAATAACCTAAACTTTACACAGTAAACTTCTTTTTCCATATGAACCTAACTTTTTACCTGCCTTTTAAAAAAAATCTCCCTTGGAATTTCTATCAGATGTTAGTAAATACATCATTTAAGTTATTCAACACTAACCATTTTTCATTTGTCAAGGAAACCAAAATAAGAGATCTTCCTTGTAAATTTTTCCTGGTTAAAACTCCATTAGTTGACCTCCTTTCCTTTAATTATTTTGATAAATAGTTTGGATTTTATTATTAGTATACATAGATCATACCTTAAAGAAGCCTTAAAATTTCATAGTAAGGCATTATTAATGCAATGAAATAATTAGAAAAAGACTAAGTGCTTAAAAGAAGTTAGGATTACAAAACTACCCTAGAAGATAAAAATAGGTAGTGAGGTCTTCATGAAGGAGATTTAATTTGAGTTAATATTTGATTAATAAAAACTAAAATGTCAACTTATAAAATGGTTTTGCATGAATATCTTAATTTTTACAATGACCATATAAGTAATGCTATAAATATTTTTTCCTCAATTTTCAAATGATAAAAACATTTTAAAAAAAGTAATTTGACCAGGGTCACACAGGAACACATGTTGCTTAGTCAGACTTTATCAGTTAATGAAACTTAAATCCTATTCTATTAACCACAGAACTTTGAAGCAGAGGTAGAAATTGGTTCATTGGAGTAAGAGGATCAGTACTGATGCTATAACATATGGTGGGGTTGGCAAACTTTATCTGTAAAGAGCCAGATAGTAAGTATTTTAGGCCTTTCAAGCCATACAGTCTCTGTGGTAACTATTCAATTCAGTGGTTGTATCATGAAAACAGACAGTACCCAAGTAAATGGGTGTGGTTATGTTCTAACAAACCTTTGATTACACAACAGACAGTGGCTCAAATTTAGCATGTGTTTCTCAGCAGTTTGCCAGTCCCTGATATATGACCCCACCCAGTTATTGCTTTGTTCTGCCAAGAGAAAACAAACAAAAATATTCTAATTAAAAGAATACAATAGAGTTTATATTCTACATCACAAAGAGTCAGAAACGGCAACAACAACAAAGGTTACAGGTCCCAAATGTGTAGACACATCTAGAGATAACATAATCCATCTGTGTAACACATACACAAGGCGTTTTGATAAATAATCTAAAGAGTAACATTGAGGATGCTATATGAGTACTTTCCTTGCCTCGTGATATCATTTCTTCATTCAACATACATTTTTAGCATCATAAAAGAGCTATCTATTTTATAGAGGCAGTCATAAACACGTCATAATCAGCTACCACTGATTGTTTTGGAAGTCTTCCTTCAGATTTTCAGCTGAACTTACTTACCTGATGGGTATTATTGAGTCTAAGGATTGCATTCAAAAGTGAGTGCAGAATTAGTATTTATATCCAAAGGTAGTCACATTGAATTAGGCAGTGTAAATAGCCATGTAAACAGCCGTGACGTTACATAATTTGAGTTTCTAGGTTATATATTTTTTCACAGTAAGATTTTTGCTAATAAAAGAGAATTCAGAAGAAATATTTCCCTCTTGATGAGACAAGAATATTTCTAAGAATTCTGCCTGGTATTCTGCTAAGATTAAGTTCCATTGGGAATGCCATTTCTTTGGAAATTCTGAATAACAATTGAGAATCTTTAAAAAGCTCTCTTTACAATGTAATGGTAGGGTTAACTATTGATGCTCAAGGTATTTAGGAGACTAGGATTATTAAACAACTCTTCTTTAAAAACAAGATTTCTGATGATGTCTCCTAATCTATTATATGCCCTGTTCAGCCTTGACAGGTTTGAGCTAGGCTGAAAATACCTGTATTAGTTTATGAGGACTGTTGTAATAAACTGCCACGAATTGGGTGGCTTAAATGACAGAAATGTATTGTCTGAGTTCTGGAGGCTACAAGAGATCAAGTGTCAGTGAGGCTGCCGCTTTCTGAGGACTGTGAAAACTCTTTGCCATGCCTCTTTCCTAGGTTTTGGTGGTCTGCTGGCAATCTTTGTCATTCTTTGACTTGCAGTATACCCTCGATCCCATGGCATTCTTCCTGTATGCATGTTTGTGTCCAAATTTCCCCTTTTTATAAAGACATCATTCATAATGGATTAGGGCCCACCCTGCTCCAGTATGACCTCATCTTAATTATATCTTCAGTGACCCTATCTCCAAATAATGTCATGTTCTGAGGTGCTATGAATTAGGATTTCAACATACGTCATTTGGGGAGACACAGTTCAACCCATAATAATGTTCATGATGGAGTTTCAAGTCAGTAGTACTGATTCAGTTCTAGTGGTAAGAAATGTTTCATTCTGTGAGACAAACTGATTTATTTTTTTAATCACCAAGTAAATACTGGGTGTGTATTTGTAGTTTTCCAATTTCTACTTATTTAATCTTAAATATTACATTATGGAAATATTTTAAGTTTATCTTTGATATGAAATATTTAAGAACACTTAAAAACAGTCAACCCAAAAAATCTATCAATATTTCAAAAAGCAATACATAATCATTTCACATATAATTTAGAAAAGAAGAATTATCAAAGGCCCATGATTTTTTTAAAAAAGCACTCCTGGGCATATATCGGAAGAAAACTGTAATTTGAATAGATACTTGCATCCCATTGTTCATTACTGTATTATTTACAATAGCCAAGACATGGAAGCAACCCAAACATCCATCAGCAGATGAATGAAAATGTGGTGTGTGTGTGTGTGTGTGTGTGTGTGTGTATGTGTGTGTGCACATGTATAAATGTGTTTATATATATATATATATATACATGTCTATATATGTGTGTTTATATACATACATGTCTCTATATATGTGTATATATATATGTAAATACACACACAATGAAATATTACTTGACCATAAAAAAGAATAATGCCATTTGCAGCAACATGAATGGACCTAGACATTATCATATTAAATGAAGTAACCCTTCTGAAGACAGAAAAAGACAAATATCATATGATATTGCTTATATACATATAATCTTAAAAAAAGATATAAATGAACTTATTTACAAAACAGAAATAAACCCATAGACATAGAAAACAAACCTATGGTTACCAAAGGGGATGTGGGGGATAAATTAGGAGTTTGGGGTTAACATATACACACTACTCTATATAAAACACATCACCAACAAGGATCTACTGTATAGCACAGGGAATTATACTCAATATTTTACAATAATTTAGGAGGGAAAAAAATCTGGAAAAGGATATATATATATATAATATATGAATATATATAAATATATATATTATATATATATATAACTGTGCTATAAAAATGAAACTAATACAGGGTTGTAAATGAACTATACTTCAATTAAAAACAAGTCATGATTAATGAAAGCGGGTTACCATTTAATTACTGAAAGAAAACTATTTTTTATACATATAATTTATATATTTTCAGTGACATGTTAATAAAAATCAGTTCCACTGGTGTTTATATACTATGATCGGAGAAGGCAATGGCAACCCACTCCAGTACTCTTGCCTGGAAAATCCCATGGACCAAGGAGCCTGGTAGGCTGCAGTCCACGGAGTCGCGAAGAGTCGGACACGACTGAGCAACTTCACTTTCACTGTTCACTTTCATGCACTGGAGAAGGAAATGGCAACCCACTCCAGTGTTCTTGTCTGGAGAATCCCAGGGACGGGGGAGCCTGGTGGGCTGCCGTCTATGGGGTCGCACAGAGTCGGACACGACTGAAGCGACTTAGCAGCAGCAGCAGCAATATACTATGATGTTTTAAAGTATTGTCATATGTCTGTTTTAAATTATATTTCTAATCCTTTAAAAACTAATTCACATACAGCATTTGACAATTTTCCATTGTTTCAATACTAGTAATTGGGTCTTGTTTTTAAACTCTTCAGTAAAATATTTTACAAACGATAGGTATAGTTTTAAAATTGTCTTTTGAGTACCACATAAAAATCAAAATGACCATCTTAGATCATAATTATTATACTTTCCATGTATTCTATTTTAAGAAGTTTAGCATTTAGCTGTGAAAATAAGCCAACACATTTTGTGTGTGTCAGTGATCTAACCTTACTTTTTCTCAATGTTTAAAGAGGTGATGATCACATGAATATAAATGAACTGACCGTGTCATTTCTTTTACACCAAAATGGTCTGATAACACTGCAGAAACATGCATTTTTAAAACATGAGCTTAGTTTCTCTCCTACGCTAAATTAAAATCCTCTGGGTGTTTGCTATTACTGCGGCGACAGGTAGTTTACCATCGTGATGAGATTCTACTTGTAATTGCCTGGGACAAGCATTTATCACTTTGGCTTTATTATTTTGACACTACTCTTTGATGCATTTCATTAGAGATTAAATGAAACCATTTTTCCTTTTTCTTTCAAAAATATATTCTGAAATAATATTTACAGTAGAGTTGCAAAGAGTACAAAAGTTTCCTATATCCCTTTTACCCAGCTTCACCTAATGTTAACATCTTACCTAACAATCTATCAAATCTAAGAAATGAATATTGATGCAATATTATTAACTCAGTGCAAACTGCATTTAAATTGTACCAGTTTTCCACTCTTTTTTTTTTTCTGTTCCAGAAGGCAGTTCCTTTATTTGTAACATCTTTTCCAGTAGGTGATAGCTCAGTATTTCCTTTTATTACATGAATATTGTTAAGGAATTTTGTAGAACGGGGGTCCCCAGCCTCTGAGATTTAATGCCTGATGATCTCAGGTGGAGCTGATGTAATAATAATGGAAATAAAGTGCACAGGAGATGTAATGTACTTGGTTCATCCTGAAACCATCAACCATCCCTCAGCCCCTGTCCATAGAAAAATTGTCTTCCATGAAACCTGTCCCTGGTGCCAAAATGGTTGGGGCCGGCTGTAGAATGTCCCTCAATTTGAGTCTGATATAGTCACATGTTTGGACTTAGGTTATGGATTTGAGGAAACAATATAAAAGAAAAGAAACACCCTTCTCATTACATCATAGGGTGTGTATCATATTAACATGAGTTATTACACTTGATGTTGAAATTAATAATTTGGTTAAGGCTGTGTCTATTTATTTTTTCCAGTGAAAGATGTCTGTTTTGTTTCAAATCTCTGTTCTTTGGAAGTGAGTTACTACATTCAACCCATACACAAAGGGAGGCAAATTAAGTTCTTGGAATTATATCAAAGATTTTGTGGACATGTGTTAAAGCTAGCACAGTATGTTAACTCATTTCTGAACATATGTATATGCATTTCTGTATTTATCTGTAACTAAACATTAGTTCATATTGATCTCTCCATCTCTCATCCAACACTGCAGGTGCATTCTAGCATTCTTCTTACTCACTTGAACAGTAACTTCTTTCTAGAGTGAGAAACTTGGCTCTTATCTATCATCTATTTAATCATTTGTTCAGCCATAAAAGACATCTGAGTTAGTTTCAGAATTTCTACATTACAGCCTTGTGAGGAACAAAGTTACCAGCTAGGATAGACTTTTTGTCTTTAACTTTATGGTATCCAGACAAAACCCTGCTTTAAAATTTTGGTCTATTTCATTCTTCTGCATCTCCTTCAGTGAAGTTATATCATACATTTGTAATACAGTTAATTTGTTTTTTCATAATCTTGATCACATCTTGATTTCCCCTAATATTCTGGTTGATTTTTACTGTGTTTTATGGGCCTTAATGAATACATAGTCATGGCTCAACTACAATATACCAAGCAGAACAATTTCAACAGTTCAGATATTCATTTATATATGGCCCCTTTTTGGTAACCCACCTCCCACAACTCTTGGTAATAACTGAAATGTTTTCTATCCTTATAGTTGTATCTTACTAGGATATCATATAAATGGAATCATGCAATATGGAGCATTTTAGGCTGATTTCTTTCACTTAAAATGTAATCATATTGTTATGGATATCAAGCCATTCTTTCATCCCTAGAATAAATCTCACTTGATGATGGTGTATGGTCCTTTTAAGGGTTTATTAAATGTGGTTTGCTAGTATTTGGTTGAGGCCTTTTTCTCTATGTTCACCTGTGATACTGGCCTGCAATTTCTGTTGTTGTTGTTGTTGTAATTTCGTGATATCTTTGAAGGTTTTGTTATTAGAGTGATGCATTTCCAGTCCTCTTACCATCTCACTGTGGCTACTTCTTTACATTTTTAGTTGTAGAAGATCTTTTTTGCTAGTCTTCAGGTCATTGTCCTCTGTAGGCAGTTGTAATTTTGGTGTGCCTGTGGGAGGTGGAGAGCTTAGGCTGTCCTAGTCTGCCATCTTGGTTATTTTACCTGCTCACCAACTTTTGTATATTTACTTTGTATACTGTGGCCTTGGCAAACTCACTCATTACTTAAAGGAACTTCTTATAGATTACACTGGATTTCCCTTTATGAGTTTTCTCTGGCCGCTTTCATGCTGCAGTATCAGAGATGAGTAGTTGCAACAGAGTCTGTATGCGCCTCTACAATTTACATTAAAATTAAATCACTTTTAACTTATTGTCTGGTTATTTATTTGTTCTTGAGTTGGTTTTTGGTAAGTCATGTATTTCAAAGAATTATAGAATTTCATCTAATTCCTCCAATTTATGGATGTTGAGTTGGTGGTGATTTTTCTTTTCTTTTTCATGCCTCTGGGGACTGTAGTGATATCCCATTTTTAATCCCAGATTGTTAAATGTGTGTCTTCTTGTTCTTTTCTTTGGTCAGTACAACTATAGTTATATCCATTGTATTCATGTTTTCAAAAATGAATATTTTTTCCCTTTAAAAACAATCTTTTGTCCATTGGTTTTCTGCATTGTTTTGGTTCTAGTTCCATTATTTCTGTATTATTCTTCATTATTTCATTTTTGTTTTCCTTTGGTTTATTGTTCTTCTCTATTTGTTTTTTAAAAGCAAACCTTATTGTAACAAATGTAATCTTTTCTTTATTCCTAACATAAACTTTCAGTGCTATAAATTTCCCTCTAAGTATGTGAGCCACATCCAACAATTTTGAAATGCTTACTTTCATTTATTTTAGTTAAAAATATGTTTAAATTTCCTTATAGCTCCATTATTTACTTAAATGTTATTTAAGAGTATTTCTGGATTTCCAGTGTTTGTGCTGGTTGCCCAAACTTATTTCTGAAACTCATTCCAAGTTTAATACTGTTATGATGAGAACATAGTTGACATAATTTTTATTCTCTTAAATTTCCTTTTTTTTTTTGTTTTTTCCATTTTGGTGAATTTTCATTTGCCTTGGTTGACAAAATGTTTCCTGATGGTCTTGAGTTGAATTTTCTATGACAGTAAATTAGGTTAAGTTGATGAATAGAGCTGTTTTGGTCACTTGTATTCTTACTCATTTTCTCTGTACTGATTCTATCAATTATTGAGAGTGTTGAATCATACAACTATGATTATGAATATGTCCATTTTTCCTGTAAGAGCGATCAGATTTGCCTCATTTAGTTTGTGGCTCTATTGTTAGGTGCATACATTTATGGTTATCATATCTGCTTCAAGGATTTATCTGTTTATCATTATGTAACAACCCTTTTTATCTCAGATTATATTCCTTGTTATGAAATCTACTCAATCTTAATTTTATATATCTATTCTGCTTTGTGGAGAAGGAAATGGCAACCCACTGTAGCATTCTTGCCTGGAGAATTCCATGGACAGAGGAGTCCGGTGGGCTACAGTCGATGGGGTCTCAACAAGTCGGACATGACTGAGTAACTAAACACACATATTGTGTTTTGTCTGTATGCCATATATCTCTCTCTTTTTTTTAAACTTTTAATTAATATATATCTTTATATTTAAAATGTTTCTTCAACACGGCATATAGTTCCAAGCAGTTTCCACCAGTGCTCCAGGGTGGCAGGTTTTATTGCTCTTATTCCTGCATATTAAAACTTTCCCTTCAGAGAACAGATACGGGAGTTGGATTTTGGCAGAATTTCAACATGTCTGCTTTCCCCCCTGTCATAGCCAATACTACAAGAGCAAGTTTCTCTGAGTTTTTCTTGATCTTCCCATGTGACCGCCAGTAAAGGCTGTGGGAGAAAAAGCCCGCAAGAGGGTACAAATCCCTCTATGCTTGCAGCACAGCGGAGTTTCAAATGCTCATGGTATTCCCCATTCAACCTTTAATAATTTTTTTTTAATATAGCTGAATCTTTTACTTGCTTACATGGCCTCCATTGGCATCTGGTCAGCTAATGCTTGGGTACTCATGCTCCCAGGAGGCACTTATGTATCACTGCTCAGATTCCAGGTGAGTTCTTTGACTTGTATATTAGATATGAGGCTGCTGTAACAAACGACCACAACTCAGTGGCTTAAACAACACAATCGATCATTTTTGCATTTGTGTAGGTAGAAGTCTGACAAAGATCTTGCTGGGCTAAATCAGAGTGTTGCCATGGATACGTCCTTTCTGTGGTGTCTGAGTAGGATTTGTTTCCTCATCTTTTCCAGCGTCTAAAGGATATGCCCGTTCTTTGGGTCATAACCCCTCTCCTTCATCTTCCTAGTTCTAGCAAAGCTGAGCTGACTCCTTATACCACATCACTCTCCTGCCTCTCTTTAACATGTTTATGATCTGCTTCCTATATAGCCAGTGAGTTTAGTAACATTACAAGATCTTCCTTAAAAAAAAAAGTCAGTGCCAGATGTGGGGACAGGAACTGTAAAACTATATATATCAAACAACTAGAATTTCTAAAAATATGCAGTTCTAGCCATATGTAACTCAAAATCTCTAATTTTTAATCAATCATAGCATTTACACTATAGTTATATACTTGAAGTTATGATTATCTTATCAGGTAATACATTAGATACAGCATTTGGGTAACTATTTAAATAATATCAGGCTTTACAACTGCTCACCTTCAGATTGTTCAGTGTAAAGTATGTCCATAGAACACCACCAAGCACTTCAAAGTACACATCAAAGAAAGATATTGCTTGGCACCCACACCCAAGGGATTTAAAGTATTGAGAGATAGGAAAGAATATTGCACCTGAAGATAATTAAGCACCATAGTCATAATTCACATGAGTTGAGTGAAAATGAAATGGATAATAATGTTCTTAGAGGATGGGCAAAGAGAAGGCTATCAAGAAAAATTTTTAGAGGAAAATGTCCTTAGGTATATACAAGAGCTTTTATGGCTCTTAGCTCATATTTCTATACATATACTTGTAGCTGAAGCTGGTAAAATCTAAAGACTACATCCACAAACTGCTAGCCAGGAATATAAATTTATTTATTTATATCCAAGAAGCAAAGTATATCACAGTCATCTATCAGTATAGATATGATATATCAGAAATCCAGGAAGAATATAGCCAAGCCAGATCTCAGTCTGTGTTCCCCATTGTACCAAAAACACAATCAATCTCTCTCATTTCATTCTACATCCCCCAAACTGTAAGATGTGTAAAAGTTAAATTTCACATGTACAGAAGAAATAGTACCACATGGGCAAGGCTATTTATAGTAAACTATTTTCTTTATAATTTGCATCGTATGAAGAATCTTGCCAGTATTCGGTAGCTCCATGATGTCACATTATCATATTTTTTCTATTTGACACCCCAGTCAAACACTGCACAAGGAAAAATAGTTTCTTGCCAAGAGTAGTTAAAATCATAATTTTGTAATCTGTAAACTCTCTGTGGACTCTCTAGAAAGCATTTCATGATATTCTAATACCTTCAAGACCATTAGCATATTTCATCCCCAAATTAAACCTTGATATAATCTAGTGTTGTGATAGAATTCCAGCCATAGGTATCTTTATAAATCAGATGCAGAAATGTACTCTATTTTATCCTAAATATTTAATTTATTCTTAGGTCATCCTCAGAAGGCAAAAGATAATAATACCTCGACAGAAATGTAAAAGAGGTCAACGGTTTCTGCTGGTTTCTTTTCTGACTGAGTCAGTGATGAGTTTGGCCAAGAACAGCAGCTCCTGGATCATAATGAAATTGCTTAGGACACCCTGCAGTCCAGTGATCAATGAGAGCTGGTCTTTGGTTCAACTCTTTGCGAATTTCCCCAGAAAGAAAATCCTTTATGTCAGTTAGGTGCATCCTTCCATCTAAGGACAACACGTGGACCTCGCCCCCTTAATGACACACACAGGAAGGCGATTTTCTGAGTGCCCTCATCGTATACATGAGAAGGCTAGCATGGCTGTGGTCTGACTCACGTGAGCCCCTCTCCTCTCCCAGCGGTTTCTGTGCTACCTTATTACTTCAGCTCTCTTCTAGCTAGGGCAGACTTAATGACAATAAGAATATATTATGGTCTAGATTAAATTCTATGCATTATGCAGTATTACTCTAGATTTTTTTTATTCCAAACTGTTTTGAAGTGTACTTCATGCATTGATGTTTCTAGTTTTCAAAGTACTATGTATAGCATAATAATTGATGACATGTAGTATAACTTTGAAGTGGAGAGTAACTGGTCATCCACTCTCAGGTCAACAAGTGCGTTGTTAACATTTTGGAAGTCTGCAAAATTAAATGAAAATTAAAAGAAAATTAAAAGAAATTAAATCAGAAATTAAAAGAGCACAGAAAGTGAAAAAGGTTTTGCTTGAAAAACAGATCCTTTATATAGCTTGTGAGTACTTATAACACTGTTTTATATAGTGTAGAAATGTTGGTGTCCATAGAATAATTTCATAAGCAAGGAATATTGACTCTCTGTAGGTTCCTACGCAGAGTTTTATCAATCTCCTTCAAGTCTGGGGGGTTTGGCACACTAGTAAATATTACATTTGAATCTTATTTGAAATAATGTATGGATTCAAACGTTACTTATGGAACTGTAAAAATGGTATATAGTTACAATTTTGAACTTTTCATCTTTTACTGAGTCACATTCTTTCTTTCTGTAATACTCTCTGAGAGCTTCTGATTAAGTTTTTGAGCCACACTGAAGTTCATTCTAACACAACAACCTTTTCAGTTACTGTTTTTTTAATTAACTTTTGTCTCCTCTTACGCTTCCCTAGAAGTATTTCGTTATATGCTTACTAGGTGAATTCCAACATGTGAATTTATTATTATGCCCTAGACTATCTTTTCAAAGTCTCTCAAAAACTATAGCTAGCACAGTATTGCACATATAGTTCTGATTAATCAAGAGGATATTGCAAGGAACAAGAATCAGTTAAGTATAAAGAGGCAATAATAGATTCAGTTCAATTCAGTTCAGTCGCTCAGTCGTGTCCAACTCTTTGCAACCCCATGAATCGCAGCACGCCAGGCCTCCCTGTCCATCACCAACTCCCAGAGTTAAGGGAGAATGAAAAACACAAGATAAACAGATATCGATTTATTCCAGCATATGACAGTTACAACACATGATCAATGCATGGTAAATAGATATATGTTGATGGATAGATGGATTAAAGGATATCTTGGTAACTATTTCTTAAGGCAATTAAAAAGTAGCTATAGAAACTTTCGGTTACAAAAGTTGTCATGTTTTTGTTTGGGCAGAAAAATTAAGGCCTAAAAGACCATATTCATTGTGTAACCTTATCCAAATCACGTAATCAGAGTTTGATGGTTACAAAGTAAGAGTTACAGATGCTAACCAATTTGATGGCTTAAAATGAACATAATTTATTCAGTTTACCCAGTGTAGTGCAAATATTCTCACTACCTAAATTCTTGGCTCAGATTATAAGAAGTTATTTTGGAAATGCGAAAACCTTAAAAGTGACACATTTAGTATTATCATTTTCAAAATTTTCTAACCTATAGGTCTGGGAGGATCTCAATCATTGAACTCTGCATAGGCTGTAAAATCAAATGTGAATAAACATTTCAAAATACGATGACCTCTTGGTATGAAAGAACCAGTTGTATGGTGATTTTGAATCGCTTTAGGAACTTAAATTATTAAGGACTCAGGTAACTCATTGAAAGTCTCATAAACTGAGCGGTAAAGGATTATAATAAACTTCAGATGGTATTTCTTTATGAAAAAATGCAAGTGATTCCTTTGGAATATGCCAGGGATTTAGTCGATGAAGTAATTCCTTAGAGCAATAGGTGACTGACATATCTATTTACTGCCTTGTGATGTAATGATGTGCCTGACAGAGTTAAGTTAGCTTAACAAGCTGACCTGCTTACATAGCATCTGTAAATATTTCATGAGTCAAAGCATTAATTGGGTCATTTGATTGCACAGGCTGAAATGAAGGGCTTCTTGGAGGAGTTTTGTACCTTTTATAGCATTTGTCAGTTTACCCTACTCAATGAAAGGTCATTGGCTTGAAATATTTTCTGAGCTTATTTTGATTTTACTTCCTAGGAATCAGTCTAGGTTCCTGTTCATAATACAGGATATTTACTAACCAGTGGTGAAACTGGTGCCTACATTAATCACTACTACATTAAGAACGTTAATGTTCTATAGTTCTAATGAAATGGAAGAAAACAGCTTCAAGAGGTTTCTGCTAAAAATATTTCTCTTTAAGTAGGAATATAGATAGCAAAGGAAATGATTTCCTCAGATTTTCTTATATGAAAAAAAGAAAACTTTTTACCTCATATATAACCTGATTTTATGCAGTTCATAGCAGAAAGTAATTTAGGTTTATTCATAACCTTATAGAAAGGATATTATAAAAGCTGTCACTGAATTTTGAATAAAACCCACATTTTAAACTTTGAATGTGTGATGCAAAACAATAAATATGCTATTAGTGTACTGTATCTCAGTGAAACAGATTTCAAAATTAGTGGTGGAAAAATTTGCATTTTTAATTATGTATTTCTATGTGTAAAGGATATTATTTTGTAAAATTAGTGTCATGGCTTCCATTTATAATAGCAAATATAAACAATAGTTTGCTTGAAGTTTGTTAGCATAGACTTTAACCCTACAATTAATTTCTTTACCTAGAAAGGTGCATTTTCAAGGTACAAACAAGGGATAGAGAACATTTTCTTGCCCCCATTTTCAAAATGGATCTTGAAACCACTTCTGAGGCAGCTCAGATATCTCTGGAAAACATTAAAATGCCATCTCAGTCCTTGTATAGACATCATTGATTTTATATTACAAGCAGATGAAAGGTCCGCTCAGGGAGTACTGCTGTATCATTGCTGCGATGACCTAGCCATCTAATACTACCCAGGGCAAAAGCCATTGATCAAAATCAATGTAAAGTATACATTTATCCTCCTGAGACATCTAGGGTATAGAGGAGAGGAAGGGGAGGATGCCAAGTATGAAGAGCAATATTTAGTAATGTGACATCAGAAGCAAAAGCAATTATATCTTTAGTAACTCTCAAATGCAAACGACTCCACGTGACTCTGAATTCTGGAATTATATGGTTTATTGACAATAAGACAGATGAATCAATAACTTCTGCAAACACTCAGGGTGTTTTGAAAGAATAAATCTTGTGTTAGTAGCAGGAGCGCTGCTTTATGAAACCGTGCCAATGTCATACCTCTGTTTGTTCCAGCACATGGTTTGTGAAACGTGTTCTGGACAAGGCTAGTATTTTCACCTTCTCCTACATCTCAAGCTCTTAGTTGGATGGCCTATATAGCCAAATATCATATCCACCTTGAAAATTGTTTTCAACCTTGGGAATACTGGTCAGAATTGTCAGATTAAAGTTCCGCTCTATCTAGTCTCTCTTCTCATCTGATCAAAGGAATAGGAGCATATGGTTGGATACTGTTGATGGGAATCCTTTACTGAGAGAGATGGATTTACCATGAGCAAATAAAGCTTAAACTTCATACTCTTCTGGGAAGGATACTTGGGTGGCCCTGAAAAGGACTCTAACAATTGTGCATATACATTCAGATATGTTTGTGAAATGGTAAGATACATATGTAATTATGCATGTGTGTGTGTGTGTGTGTGTGTATATATTTCTACAATTGTTTTTCTAACATAAATCATTCAAACACTGCTATATTCAGATTTTGCTTTATTTTTCTGAAAGAGGAGTCCAAAACTGTATTAGTTTGAGACCCCACAAATCCAGGATCCACCCAAGTTATTGACAAGACCCATAAAATTATCCCAGTTGAGTGTGTGCCTAGGGGTGTACCTGATACTGACTGTAATGCTAACAATGTGTCTTTGGTTAGTGTACCCTGTCATTCAAAGTGTCAACCTTGATTGACCAAGTGCCAACTGGAAAATATCAACCATGTATTTTTGAAAACAATATTTCAGTGTTATGTCTTCTAGCAAGAACAGAACACATATTTTAAGTCACTCTAGTAGAATTTTATGTTAATAGCTTTCTCTGTGCTTGAAAATAAGACATCATTATTTCTAGCAACCATAGCTTCCATTCCACTGTTTCTCACAACCCATGAACACAATGATATCAAAACTTGCCCAGTTAATCATTATCTATGAGGGAGAAATCCTAAACGTAATCATCACTAGTGCATGTTCTGGTATCCCAAGAATGTATGCGTGGTAAAAACTGATCTACATTATGGAAGTTCAAAACTTTTGAAATGTCTTGTCTGAGTGACCAGCAGGAAAACACCTTCCTGAGATCCTTTGAGGCCTCAAAGCTGCTCACATTCAGCTATACCACTCTGCTTTCTATTTGTGCACACCACCTCTTTCTACCTAAAGCATATATCCACAGCCTATACTCACATCACCTGATCTTACACGTATAGATTGAGAACCCATGGATTCATTCATTTCTGAAATCATTCATTTAAGAAACATTTACTGAGCACATTTCTAGACCTGGCATGCTTCTGGAGATGGAGCAAGACAAATGCAGGTACTACTTTTTAAAGAACTTAAAATCTGGTAGAACTCTGGTGCCATGAGAGTCCCTACCATGTCAACTGGGAAGATCTGTCCTAAAGAATCAAGAGTTGCAAATCGTCTACCTTGGAAATGCAACAGGACTTCACACCGGGCAAATCAAAGAAACCCAAAGCTCATTATCTAGGGAAATCATTTGGGGGTGGAAGATGAGAAGGTATCATCCATATCAGAGTATTACTTCTGGGACCGTTCTCATCACACAGACTCCTCATGCTTTTTTAGTGTAGCCTCCCTGCTTGCTTACTTGCTAAGTAATCAAAATAAACTCCATCTCTTATATAACATATACACGCTTTTACATTTTATTGAATCTTCAGAGTTTCTCAGTATGATAGGTTCACAAGCTTAAATAATTAAGCTTATGAACTGTGCATTTGCATTTGCCTCTATGTAGGTTTGTCTATTCTGTCTTCCTTTGTGACTGTCTGCTGGTGGTGAAACAACACGGCCCAGCAGGGAGTTACAGAAAGAACCCTGGACTTGAGTTCAGGTTATGCTAGAGTTAAATCCAAGTTCTGACATTTATAAACTGTGATCCTGGCACATTATATAGGCTTATAAACCACACATTTTTATTCCAACATAGAGTTAATACAACCTGTTTGATCAAGATTAAATGAGGCTTTTATTTTTCCATTTATGTTTTCAATATGCTCCATATGATACTTCCTTGCCTCATTTAAATCTGACCATTCACTGACATCAGGGATTACACTTTCTGAATCATCATTTTTGATTTCTAAATACTAGCACTGATAACATTTATTTAGTGTTTACTCTATGGTAGGCACTCTATTAGCCACTTTATATACTTCACTTATTTAATTTTTGTAATATCCCTAGCCGGTTGTTAAGATTCCACATTCTGCAGAGACTGCTTGACTTTGAAATTTAGCTCTTCCACTTACAAGCTATAATATTGGAAAAACCACTTAGCCTCTCTAAGTCTCAATTTTCAAATCAACTTAGGCAGTTGTGAGACTTAGATGAATTAATAAAAGTCAAGTACATAAATACTGCCTGGAGTATTATAAGTTATTAAATATACAATAGCTTTGTTTTCAAATATACCCATTTTTATCATTATCACCTCTAACTTGAATAACTTTATTTATGTTTTTTTTTTTAGCTCCTTTGCAGTGTTTTTGTTGTTGTTGTTGAATAAATGTTCACAAGGAACAAACCTTAGACTCACATAGATATGCCCAGTATATGGACTCTCCTACCCTTTTTCTCCATGGAAAGAGTGTATTTCCCATACCATCTGTGATTTTCCACACACATGACTTTGCCCATGTGATATTCTTTGGCTGATGGAATATAGTAGGAAATGATCTGGTGTAAGTTACAAGCCTTCACCTTAAGTAAAATCACTTGTTTCCATTTACCTCTCTGGGAGCTTCTGGTCTCCACCATGAGAAATACATGCCCCATATACCTGATGCCCCAACACACACAGGCCCTGAAGATGTGAGGCAGTGCAGATATGAACTTCAGTACAATTCAGTCACTCAGTCATGTCCGACTCTTTGTGACCCCATGGACTGCAGTACGCCAGGCCTCCCTATCCATCACCAACTCCCGGAGCTTGTTCAAACTCATGTCCCTCGAGCCAGTGATGCCATCCAACAATCTAATCTTCTGTTGTACCCCCCTTCTCCTCCTGCCTTCAATCTTTCCCAGCATCAGGGTCTTTTCCAATGAGTCAGTTTTTGGCATCAGGTGAACAAAGTATTGGAGCTTCAGCTTCAGCATCAGTCCTTCCAATGAATATACCAGACTGATTTCCTTTAGGATTGACTGGTTTGATATCCTTGCAGTCTAAGGGACTCTCAACACCACAGTCTTCTCCAACACCACAGTTTCCAACCATCAATTCTTCAGTGCTCATCTTTCTTTATAGTCCAACTCTCACATTCATACACGACTACTGGAAAAACTGTAGCTTTAACTAGATAGACTTTAGCCAGACATTGTTGGCAAACTAATGTCTCTGCTTTTGAATATGCTGTCTAGGTGGGTCATAGCTTTTCTTCCAAAGAGCAAGCATCTTTTAATTTTATGGCTGCAGGCACCATCTGCAGTGATTTTGGAGCCCAAGAAAATAAAGTCCGTCACTGTTTCCATTGTTTCCCCATCTATTTGTCATGAAGCGATGGGACCAGATGCCATGATCTTAGTTTTTTGAATGTTGAGTTTTGAGCCAGCTTTTTCACTTTCCTCTGAACTTAATACATAGGAAAAAGCAGAGCCCTGGAGCTGTCCAGCTGACTCACATATCTGTTGGTGAGTAATAAATGTCACTGAGATCACATGCATGCCTTAGAGTGTGGTTAAAGACTAGCCAGTGCAACTCTTCTCTTCATCAAACTCTCTATATACTACTTAGTTTTTTAAAAAACATAAATCTGATACTATCATTTCCCCTACTTAGCACCTTTCAAAGGGATGCCATCAAAATTAGACTAAAATCGAGTTCTTTGTCATAGTTTATGAGGATTTTAACTGCTTCTCAGATATCTTATTTTTCTGTACACAGATCATCTGGGCCTTTTTCCTTTCCTAGAACATGCCAAGCCCTTTCCCTTCTCAAATGTTGTGATATCTTTCTGAAAAGGATAGTCCACCCTTTTCTCTCCATGCTCCTCAATCTTCATGCCTTAACTTAAAAGTCATCTTCTCAGAAATGTCTGTTCTTTCATCTTATCTAAATAGGATCTCTCTATCAGTCTCTGTCTTATCACTTAACTATCATTTTATACAATTTTAATTATCTTGTTATGCATTGGTTTGTTATCTGTTCTACTACAGTCTAAGCCCTGTGAGGTCAATGCATGAGTTTTATATATTTACTTATTGATCATCCAGAGACTGGCATAATACTGAAAACTTACAAGTATCACAGATTCTATTGGGTAAATTGGTTTTGTTATGAAAATTGAGGTAGATAAGGAAATAAATTCCAAAATATTATATAGCTGATAACCAAGTGCAGCATGAGAGCTCCTATTGAAGTGTTTCTGTTGCTTTATAAAGACCTAGATATTTTGGGGAAAATCAACAAACATACGTGTTTTATCTGTAACACATTTCACCTTGATTTACTTGGTTTTGGCAATTCCTAAAACTAAGATCATGACATCTGGTCCCATCGCTTCATGGCAAATAGATGGGGAAACAGTGACAGACTTTATTTTCTTGGGCTCCAAAATCACTGCAGATGGAGACTGCAGCCATGAAATTAAAAGACACTTGCTCCTTGGGAGAAAAGCTATGGCCAACTTAGATTGCATATTAAAAAGGAGAGACATTACTTTGCCAACAAAGGTCCATCTAGTCAAAGCTGTGGTTTTTCCAGTAGTCATGTATGGATGTGAGAGTTGGACCATAAAGAAAGCTGAGTGCCAAAGAATTGATGGTTTTAAACTATGGTGTTAGAGAAGACTCTTGAGAATCCCTTAGACTGCAAGGATATCAAACCAGTCAATCCTAAAGGAAATCAGTCCTGAAGGACTGATGCTGAAGCTGAATCTCCAATACTTTGTCCACCTGATGCAAATAACTGATTCATTGGCAAAGACCCTGATGCTGGGAAAGATTGAAGGCAAAAGGAGAAGGGGATGATAGAGGATGAGATGGTTGGATGGCATCACCAACTCAATGACCATGAGTTTGAGCAAGTTCCTGGAATTTGGTGATGGACAGGGAAGCCTGGTATGCTGCAGTCCCTGGGGTCACAAAGAGTCGGACAGGACGGATGACTGAACTGAGCTGAACTGAACCAAATGTTGAGGAAACCAGTCATTGAACTATCCCATAGTAAATGGCTAATTAATTAACTAGTGCATGACTGTAAAAATTGTATTTTTACTACTTGGAATATCAGGTTTCAGCCTCAAGGACTTTATAAATAATTATTAAAATTTCACAACCTAAATGCATAGTATTGTTTATTTATTTGTACAGATACTTTCATGGTTCTCTATTGTACAGCTTGACCAACTTGAGTAGATATCTCTAGTCACTTCAGTTGTGTTCGACTCTGCATTCTATGGACTTATAGGCCTAATAACAAATATTTAATAGTATCTAAGTTTCAATTCTTTAAAACAATTTCACATTTTATATTAGTTGTTATCACAACCTTGTGTCAACTATAATAGGCTAGATTTTCTATATTAAGCAGCAGCCTAAAATATTTAAGGACTAAAACAGCAAATACTTATTTCCAGCCATATGTCTGTCATCAGTTGTCTTCAGCTCTGTTCCACATCATCTTTATTGCAGGACTTGGATTAAATGAATAGCCTCTTTCTGGAACTTTATTGGTTGTCATTGCAGAGTAAATCTAAAATGTGATGAAATATGAACCATCTTTTAAATCTTCTGCTGAAGATACATGCCACTTCCATTCCTATTTCAGTGGACAAAGCAAGCCATTCTATGAAGTGTAAAGTCATTGGGACAAATATAAATAATTTTCCCTGAGGAAGAGGGATTGAATGTAGGCAATGATAATATATTTATGAATTGTTACCAACTTATTTCCACTGCATGATTACTATATTAATATCTAGTGTTGTTTTACTTTAGCTTTCTGAGATAAGCAGTTTGGTTCTCTTTTTTGAATGTCCATCACCCTTCTAAGATAATTCTGATATCTCAACTGCCCATATAATTTAATGACGACATCTACTGCTATTGTCTGTTTTCCCCCAAATTCATGTGCTGAAATTCTAATGCCCAATATGATGATATTAGGAGGGTGGGACTTTTGGTGAATGATTAGGTCAAGAAGGCAAGTTCTCATGAACAGATTAGTGCACTTATAAAAGATACTATAGTGAGATCCCTTGCTCCTTCCACCATGTGAGGATACAGCTAGAAGTCTGCAAACCAGAAGAGAGTCCTCACCGGATCATGCTTGTTCCCTAATCTTGGATTTCCAGCCTTAAGAACTGTGAAAAAAATTGGCTGTTTATAAGCCATCCACCATGCCTGAATCTGAGTCTTTGGAAAGGATATAACAAAAACTAAGAATAATCTCTCACTGCTAGAATCTTAGCTTTAATAATACAGAACATTACCTGTAAGCACTATTATTTTACACTGATTTTCACCTCACTGATTGGACATTAGAAGCCACCTAGGAAGAAAGGTGATGATGCTAATTCTATCAAGAGTCAGAAGGTATTTAGGGTTATTATTGTATTTATATTTCCTCAAATAATAATAAATGATCATAGTGCAGGTAAATTGTGTTCTATCTTGAAATAATCCACAGGTCAAAGTGGCACATTCTGGTGTATATATTTTGCTCCCCTCTTAGTATAAATTTTGAAGGTGTAGGTTTCATAAATAATGATGTAGATGAGGGGCCATCAGTCCATCTACAATGGTGACATAAATATGGATTGAAATAATCCTTCAAAGAACAACAGTTTAGGAATTTTCCCCCGGATTCCTGAGGTGTAGGGCCAAAACACTTTCCTTTCTTCTCTTTTATTAATAGGTTCTTTGGATGGCCTAATAATTAAGTTGACATAAGACAGATTAACTGGAGAGAAACAAATCGCATATGAGACTCCCTGGCAGTCGGGATATTGAGGCTTATGTATCATTCTGAGTTAAGGAGAAAGGCTTCAAACAGGGCAGAAGACAAGTCACAGAAATGTGAGAAAAGCAAATGTTTAGTAGACAAATGTTTGCCATGCCATGCTGGTAAGTCTTTCTCATATTAAGTGTATCTCTGGTAATAGCTCTGAATAAATAGATATCCTCTAAAACACTAGAATGCAGTGAGCTCTAAATGTGTAAATATCCTCTGAATTAGTAGAAAGTAGTGAGACAACCACCTTAGACCAAATAAATGGTGATTAATCCTCTTGTAATTCCTTTAGTCTGACAGCCTTAACTCCAGCCATCAGACTTCCTGGTGCAGTCACCCTATCCAAAATCCTTGTAACCAGTTAAGTGGGGCGTAAAATGCTCTTCCTGATTCTGCTGAGTCCCAACTGTCTTAAGTCTTGAAATAATTCACAGTCCAGGGTACTACATTCTTGTATGGTGAATTCTGCTCCAGCTCTCAAGTTTCTAGGTTTCGAAGTGTGGACATAGAGAATTCTGAAGACAGAAATTTGGTAGTCTAGGAAAAATCATAGATATGCTGTGCTTAGGTGTGTCTGATTATTTGCAACCCTAAGGACTGCAGCCCACCAGGCTCCTGGGGGATCCTCCTGGCAAGAATACTGGAGTGGGTTGCCATGCCCTCCTCCAGGGGTTCTTCCCAACCCAGGGATCAAAACCAGGTTCTCCTGCATTGCAGGCAGATTCTTTACTGGCTGAGCCTCCAGGGAACTCCAAGAACACTGGAGTGAGAAGCCTATCCCTTCTCCAGGGGATCTTCCCCACCCAGGAATGGAATGGGGTCTCCTGCCTTAGAGGCAGACTCTTTACCAGCTGAGCTACCAGGGAAGCCAAAAATTATTAGATATTAGGATTCAATACATAAGAGAACAGTGATTATCAAAATAGAATAAGTTAGATCAACCAGTTAGCTTGAACCTGGTACTGACCAGCTAGTCCAAATCTTGGTTCATTCATAAAAGGAATTCACATATCTTTGCCTAAAAATGGTATTTATTTCCCTGGAAAACTTAGGGAAGGTAATGATGGCACACTATCTAAGCAGATCAGTCAAATTGTTTCATCAGTAGAATAAGGAATATGCTCAGTACTTTGCTATAATATCCAGATTATATATTTCTTTGTTCTACATGATACAGCTTCTGAATCTCCCAGCTGTCAGCTTCTTTAGGTGGTTTATCACATGTTATAAATAGAATTTGTCAGATCAGTCAGACATAGACTCTTCTTGTGAGGAATATGATCAGCCTGTGGAAATGTATGGCTCAGAACCCGCTGTGGGGAAAACTTGGTGCTACATCTGGCTGCTGAATACTAACCTTAGTAGATTTGTTTAGGGTAGTGGGAGCTGAAAAGAGATGATAATGGTCATGGATCCTGATTCAGCTGGGAAGAAGTTCCATCAGGTTTCTGTTTAGGGAGAACTGAGGAAGTTGTATTCAATATTGGAACATCCTCTGAAGTAGTAGAATGTACTGACAACCACCTTAGGCCCAGTTTATGGTGCTAAATCCTCTTGTAATTCTGTTTTCAACAGCCTTAGCTCTGCACATCTGAAGTAGGACTACCTGTTACTTTCTTCCTCTCCAAAGTCTCTTCCATCAGAAGAGAGAGGTACTTATTCCTCATTATTTACTTATTGCAAAGACTTCAGAAGATTAAAGGGATCACTGGTTCAAATGACTGATGTTGGAAGTGAAATATACTAGTACTAGGAAATTTAGTGTATATAATATGTAGCTACACATGTATATTTATGGTGTATGTGTGGGTGTGTGTGTGAATAGATGTATGGGTCTTGGTTTGGTTACTTCAAAAACTAATTTATTTAATCAAAGAAGGCATTCCACATGGCTTCCCTGATAGCTCAGTTGGTAAAGAATCCACCTGCAATGCAGGAGACCCCGCTTAGATTCCTGGGTCAGGAAGATCTGCAGGAGAAGGAATAGGTTACCCACTCAGTATTCTTGGTCTTCCTTGTGGCTCAGCTGGTAAAGAATCTGCCTGCAATGCAGGAGACCTGGGTTTGATCCCTGGGTTGGGAAGATCTCCTGGAGAAGGAAAAGGCTACCCACTCTAGTATTCTGGCCTGGAGAATTCCATGGGCTGTGTATAGTCCATGGGGTCACAAAGAGTCGGACCTGACTGAGCAACTTTCACTTTCAGGAATTCCATATAATAACATAGCTAATTTGATTCTCGTTTCTTTTTCATTTGAAATATAATTGCAGTATATTGTGAAAATTCCTAATTTAGATCCACAAACCAGAGAAGAAACTGTAGACTGGGTTCTCTTAATTACCAGTTCCATTCAGTTGGGCTGTTTGATAAGCTGTCAACCACTGGATCAAAACTCATCTATTTAAATGGTCTAGGCATTGAAATAAATAATATTAAATGAATTTTTTATTAGCTTCCATAAACTATATGTGCTAGATTACAGTACTGTCAAAATATTTACTGTTCCTTCTTTCTGGGCCCTCCCTATGGGAGACTTATATTTACAGTCTCATAGATATCAGGCATAGGCACATTATTAGCTTTGGACATGAATGTGTGGACCAGTGTCATGTGGAAATTCAAAGCAGAAATTTTAGGAGTCATTGCATGATACCACCATCTCCCTTTTCCCTCGATTATAGGCCTGGCAATATTCCAGATATGGCTGCTCTATCAGCCTAGTTCTAGAGTGAAGTGGATATTAAACAGAGACTTAGCAGAGATAAACATTTGTTATTGTGTAAGCCACCAAGATTTGCGGCTCAGAGTCTTGTTTTGTTTTTCTACCATAGCATAACTTAGCCTAAGATTTATAGAGAAACATATCTCAAAATAATTGAACACAAAGATGTAATTCAGTTGTTTCTGTTATACAAGCACACAGGATGAGGGACACAACAAATACAAAAATCTTGTGTGGATTCTAATGTCACATGGCCTAGCAACAGAAATGACTGTTATGTGTAAAATTAATGACTAGTATTTAGAGATCTGACCTTCATACAGTGCTGCTGCTGCTAAGTCACTTCAGTCGTGTCTGACTCTGTGCGACCCCATAGATGGCAGCCCACCAGGCTCCCTCGTCCCTGGGATTCTCTAGGCAAGAACACTGGAGTGGGTTGCCATTTCCTTCTCCAATGCAGGAAAGTGAAAAGTGAAAGGGAATTCACTTAGTCGTGTCTGACTCTGCGACCCCATAGACTGCAGCCCACCAGGCTCCTCCGTCCATGGGATTTTCCAGGCAAGAGGACTGGAGTGGGCTGCCATCGCCTTCTCCTCATACAGTGCTATGGGGCATAAATTGCTGTTTATTTGTTGTTGTTCAGTCGCTAAGCCGTGTCTGACCTCACAGTCTGTAGCATGCCAGGCTCCTTTGTCCTCCACTATCTTCTGGAATTTGCTCAAAAACTGGCACATTTCTAAAGGGTAATTTTTAACAAATGTTTATTTTTCCAGTAGTCATGTATGGATGTGAGAGTTGGACTATAAAGAAAGCTGAGCACAGAAGAATTGATGCTTTTGAACTGTGGTGTTGGAGAAGACTCTTGAGAGTCCCTTGGACTGCAAGGAGATCCAACCAGTCCATCCTAAAGGAGATCAGTCCTGGGTGTTCACTGGAAGGACTGATGTTGAAGCTGAAATTCTGATATTTTGGCCACCTGATGCAAAGAGCTGACTCATTTGAAAAGACCCTGATGTTGGGAAAGATTGACGGCAGGAGGAGAAGGGGATGACAGAGGATGAGATGGTTAGATGGCATCACCGACTCAATGGACAAAAGTTTGGGTAAACTCCGGGAGTTGGTGATGGACAGGAAGGCCTGGTGTGCTGCAGTTAATGGGGTCGCAAAGAGTCAGACACGACTGAGCGAATGAACTGAACTGAATTGACACAGTTATTCTACTTTAGAGAAAGAATAAAATATGCAAAATATAATCAGAGGAATAGTCATTTTTAATAAGAATAAAACATTTTGAGACAACTAATATTCAAAAGTAGAAGGTTGGTAAAATCACCACCTGTAAAGTGAAATATTATGCAGCTGTTAAAGTAACACCATGGAGGGATATTTGATGGTATAAATGTTTTTGATAAAGACCAAAAGTAAAGCAGAACTGTAAATAATGCATGACCTCAATTATCTTAAATCATAATAAACATGTACACAGAGACTGGAAAGAAATGAATCAACATCTCAACATAAGATTTTAATTCCACTTTCACTGATTTTGAAGTCAAGCTAGGGATGTTAAATCAAGGAATCCCAAATCTTTAGACTAAATGCAAGTGTGACTATAGTTCTACTATCTCTTTTTCAAACAATTGTAGAGATAGAGAATTTGTGGTAATTAAATATTTAGTCATTAATTCCAGCTGGGACTGCTGATAATTATGTCCCAATATGATTTCCTCTAAGATATCTCACAGGCCATTGATAAACAGATGAGAAGAAAAAAATCAGGGGATTAACAGTAATTATTGTCAAGTGGTTTGCTATTAAATTAATTGAATAAAAAGTAATTGGATTATGTATGATCTTCAACAGCTACTAGAGTTTAAACTTTAATTAAATTGTCATTGTCCTCATTTGAAAATGAATGTTTGAGCATAAACTATTTTTAAACAAGAATAGCAGAATACTAATCAGGGCAGCCTATACCACCAACCATAAGTTGAAAGCTCCAATTTCAATGATTTCCCACTCAGTAAAATCTTTGGAAAAAGGGTTGAGCTCCAGTAATCATTTTCATCCTTTTCTAATATTATTATTTAATAGGAAGTCAATTTAGTATCGACTAAAAAAACTCATTCTTAAACAATTAGCCAGGTGTGTGCATTAAAGAAAACCTAGGCTTTTGAGTTTTGCATGGAAATTTTTAGAGTCAGAATTCCCCAAGTAAGTCAAAGGTAATATTTTATCAACTATTTTAATATCTACCATGAAAGACATTTTAAACATATGATGTTTAGTGTTCTAAAGTAAGTAAACAAATGTTGTATATAAAGTACTGTGTATATATAGTATTTATATATGTATGCACACACATGTATTCACGGGTACATGCATACATATAGATAGTGTATTTGTGCATATCTTTCAGGCAGCTTACTTGAAGGCTCTAGAGTTGATTGTTAAAGCTTTCAAAGGAAAAGACAAGCAATTACTTTTTGCTTTTGATTTTCTAGTTGTAACCTGCATGGAGATGGTAAAAATAGGAAACTGTCTCTTTCAAACACACAGACTTCAGTAAGAACTAAAGGTGAGAACTTGAGTTTTCTGACTTAAATATTTTTTAATAACAGTATATGAACTATCCTGAGAAAGTTTATTTTTAACCTTTTCAAGAAATGCTTGATGAAATGCTTCTCAAGATGTACTACACCTTATATTTTTTTTGAAACAAATATTTTGAGTTACTTTTAATTTAAACCAAAGACCTCTAGCTCTCTACGGTAGACTTGAATCATCTGCCTTTTAGATCAACATTTTAAATATAGATTTTTACAGCTTTGATCTTTTGTCTGTGATTTGTCTTATCTAATTCAGGAACATTTAACTTTTATTTTAAAATGAGGTCAAATAAAATTAAGAAACTATATTTCTGTTATTTCAATGCCATTTTATACTATTTATTTGCCCTATTTCATTTGTTTATCTCAGAAGTATTATGAGAAAGACATTTCCTTTTAAAAAGTGATGACTGCTGTTTGGAAGGGCTCAGTACTTTACTTAAGGTCTCACAGGAAGTAAATGCTAGAACAGGGCATGTAACTGAGAGCTCTGATTATTACACTAGTGATAAAAGACATGAGGATGCCCTAGGCCTAACATAGGGTGGGGCTGGGTGGGGGGAATAAATTGGAAATCTTTTCTTTAATTAGGTCCCCATAGGCACTTCCTCCACCTCAAAGTAAATCCACTGGATTGACCCTTACCACACTCCTTGATCCTAAACTCAATTTAGAAAGATTGACAGTCCTGTTTAAAATTAACTTATCACATCATAAGGATACCTGGTAGCAAAGTTAATGCCATGGTTAAATAAAACTAACCCTTAGGCAACTTATATGAATATTTAAAGTAATGATGTCAAATAAGAAAGATTTATAAGCACAATAACAAAAAATGTCAAATAGGGTATTATTTTGTGCAACATGAGAGGAAATCGAGTTTCTACTGGTAATTATTAAGTTGTTACTGAGTATTCAGGAAATGATATTGTTAAGCTAATACATAGTAGCAAGTTACTCTTTGGTAAACAGAAAGCATACCCCTGAAGCAGTTTTATTCATTCATTCAGTAAATTTTTATTAACCAATTGCTTTGCGTCAGGAATTGAGTGAGGGATTGGAATCACAAAGGTTCATATGACATGGCATCTGATCTTGAGGTGCTCACAGAAGAAAAAGATGTATGTCATCTGCTGCTGCTGCTGCTAAGTCGCTTCAGTCATGTCCGACTCTGTGCGACCCCAGAGACGGCAGCCCATCAGGCTCCCCCGTCCCTGCAATTCAAAACGATAAATGCCCTAGAAGTGCTAAAGCCAGAGTCATGGTAATTGAGAAATGAAATAGACTAAATAAACTTGAATAGCTATTTCTCCAAAGAAAATATACAAATAATCAAAAGGTATATGAAAAGATGCTCAACCTTACTACTCATCAGGGAAATTCATATCAAAGCCACAATAATATAATATCTCACATCTGTTGTAGCTATTAAAACAGATAACAAGCATTGGTGGGGACATGGAGACACTGGAACTCTTGTACATGGTTTATGAGAATATAAAATGGAAACCAGTGTAGAGGTTCTTCAAAAAATTAAAACCAGAACTATAATGACCTAGAAATACCACTTCTAGGCATATCCCAAATAGTGAAATCAGGATCTTGAAGAGATATCTGCATTCCAGTGTTCATTGTAGCACTGTTCACAATAACTAAGATATGAAAATAATGCCTGTTGATAAATGAATAGATAAAGAGAATCTAGTATATACATACAATAGTACTCAGCTTAATAACTGAGAATTCTGTCATTTGCAAAACCATGGATGAACCTGGAGGACATTATGCTGAGCAAAATAAGCCAGGCGCAGAAGGACACGTACTGCATGATTCCACTAACATGAGGTGTTTAAAATAGTCAAACTCATAGAAGCAAAGAATAGAATTGGGGGTTTGGGGAGAGAAGAAAATGGGAAGCTTCTATTCCATGCCTGCATTTTTCTTCATGATTTCCTTCTTTGGTTTGATGAGTTTCTTGTGTCTATTATGTTTCTATCCATTCTAGAAAAAAAAATGGTCATTTATTTATTCATTTTTTTTAACCATCTCCTCATTCTGGGGACTCCAATTCATAAACATTTGGCCACTTACTGTTATCCCACACACCACTGACACTCTGTATTTTTTCTAAGGTTCTCTTTCTCTGTATTATTTTGGGTAGTTGTTTATCACTGTGTTTTCATTATCACTATTTATATTTTATTCTGCAGTGTCCATTTTCTCAACTTTACCCACTATATTTTTCATGGCACATTGTACTTTTAAATTATAGATATTAAATTTGGAGTTTTTGAAGTATCGTCCATATCTTTACATGTTCAAAATATACTCTAACTTCTTAAAAATTCAGAATAGTTATCGAACTGTTGTATAGTGTCTCTGTCCAGATATGCTATCATCTGTTTCATTTCTTGGTTAGCTTCAACTGTTTCTTCTCATTATAGAATTATGATGTTTTCCACTCTGAATTACAGAAAGTGGTAATATTCCCATTCTTCTGTGAGCTCCAGGTATTCTTTTCTCCAACTTTTTTCATGGGGTTCTTTCACTGGCCTCTAATATTTTCTTCACCTCCATGGACTAAGTAGTATACAACTGAATACTAGAAATGGACTCAGGAGAATTTTCTCTTTGAAGATTTTTCTCTTTGCAAGATTCTTGTTTCTCTGTAAGTCTATCCTGCAACATATTTGAAAAGAAAATCCAGAACAAAAGACAATACAAAATGTGTGGAAATGTGAGAGATACTTGGAGAGCTGTATCACAACAGATATATCCACTTTCACCATCTGGTCACCATTCTGGTCCAAGCCACCAGTATTTTCTCTTGGACTTTCCTAACAGCATGGTTACTTAACTCTACATACATCTTTCCCATTCATTCTTTTTTACATATGGAAGCTCCATCAACTTCTTAAAATGTGGCTGATTTTTTTTCTTATAAACTTTTGGTGGTTTTCAACTGTATATAAAACAAAATCAATCATCGTACTACATCTTGCGAAGTCCCGACTTGAGCTAATAACACCTTACACTGCCCAAATAGACTTTCCCTCTCTGTCTTTTGCTTCTTACTTTCCAGTTGTAAGGCCTTCAGAAGGATTTCTGAATACTCCCAAGTTTTGCCACATTAGAACATTCTTAGTAAGTGAAATCACTCAGTCGTGTCCGACTCTTGGCGACTCCATGGACTGTAGCCTGCACTAGGATTCTCCATCCATGGGTTCTCCAGGCAAGAGTCCTGGAATGGGTTGCCATTTCCTTCTCCAGGGGATCCTCCCGAGCCATGGATCAAACTCTGGTCTCCTGCATTGCAGGCAGACGCTTTACTGTCTGAGCCACCAGTGGACTAGGACATTCTTACATGCTATTTTATATGTGTATAGTGCTCTTTTCCCAACATGTCTGGGTTCTACACATAACTTTGATTTCTAGTTACTAATATTTTACTTATGTATCTATTTATTTGGCTGCACCAAATCTTAGTTGCCGCATGTAGGATCTAGTTCCTTGACAAGGGATTTAACGCAGGCCCCCTGTATTGGGAGCACAGGGTCTTGGCCACTGGACCACCAGGGAAGCCCCACTAGTATTTTCCTTTAAACTATTTTAGTTATTAAAAATCTCCTTTAAAAAAGAGCCAGCTCCACCTACTATTGCTATAGTAAACACTGCCCTTTTATTCTCTAGTTTCAATATCTGTTTCCCTGATTGTGTTGATTGATTGATTTAGATTTTTGCCTACCTCCATTTATAATCTGTAAACATGTAAGAAGGACTCATGTCTGCATTGTTCAGAACTTTTCACAGGGTTCACAAAACAATGCTTAATATTTCTTAAATACATTGATAATTATGTGATTCCTGGTTAAGTCATGGTGTAATTATTCATGTATGGGATTTATCTTCCAAGTTTCCAATAGGGAAAAATTGAATTATATGGGCAATAGTTTGTCCACTTTTATAGTCTCCCAATTTGCCTGACTTAAAGTGTTATGTTCAATCATGACTTTGAATGTGGTGTAACAGATTTACTCTGTTCTAGACCCTGCAGGCACAGTGTTGAAAAAAATAGGAAATGTTCCTTCCTTCCTGTTTAAGTACTTAGTGGAAAGATATAAACTCTAAACTAACAAATATTTTTATATTTAGGCTGATGATAAATATAATTGTTTAAAAGCTGGGCTTGGTAAGGAGACAGTAAATGATGATGGGGTTGGAGGTGGCTAGTATTTGATCGGGAGTAGTCAGGAAAGGCTTCTTGGATAGCTAACATTAAGCAAAGTCATAAAGGAGTGTGTATGTTTGTGTACTGGGGGGTTGTTTTAGGGTAGCCACTGGTCATGAGCCATGACTTTATCATGGGAGAGTTTGGTAAATTTTCAATACTAAGCCAGATAATATTTTAGAAGTGGGCCATAAATTCTGCCATATACACTCAACTTTGCCATTGTAGTACAAAATTAGCCATAGACAATACATAAGGAAATGAATGTAGTGTAGCTATATTCCAACAAACTTTATTCACAACAGGAGATGGCTTGACTTTGTCCTATGGTTTAGTATTTGCTGACACCTGATTTAAGGAATGTTCTAGAAAAAGGGACCAGCTAATGCAAGGACTTTGAAAAGGCAACATTCTTGACCTATTTGAAAAACAGCAAGGAAAAAAAAAAGGAAAGAAAAACAGCAAGAAAAAAAAAAAGAAAGAAAGAAAAACAGCAAGGAAACCAGTGTGACTGAAATGGAATGAGAATGAAATGAAATGGAATGAAATGGAATGAGAACTGTTCCTTTCTCTGCTGATAAAATATTCCCTGGTATCTCCACCACCAATGTCCTTGTCCCCACAGTGGGCCACAGCCATCCCCTTGCCTCCCCATGAGCTCCTCCTAGACCAGCACATAGGTCTGGGCCGGGCTCCTATGAAGTCACAGCTTTGTGCCCTGGAATCTGGTGCACTTGACACCTTGCGTATGCCCTCCAAGAGTGGAGTCTAGTTCCCTCAGCCCTTTGAATGCTGGGAAGGGTTGACTGCAGGACTTCCAAAGCCAAATGCTCTGAGGGCCCCCTTCCTGATGCCAGATTCCCAGGCTGGGGAGTCTGACATGCGGCTCAGAACTCTCACTCCTGTGGGAGAACTTCTGCAATATAATTATTCTCCAGTTTGTGTGACACATTCCCAGGGGGTAGGGGATTGGATTATACCACAAGTCCACCCCTCCTACCATCTTGTTGGGTTTCTTCTTTATGCGTTTGGATGTCAAATAGTTTTCGGTAGGTTCTAGTCTTTACGGATGGTTGTTCAGCAGTTAGATGTGATTTGGTGTGCTGGTGAAAGGAGGTAAGCTCAGGATCTTTCCAAACTGTTATGAAGTTTTTGTGAATGATATAATCAGATCAACTCAGGTTTAAATAAGAAAAATTAGGTTATGTATTTTTTGCCTTTTCCAAATATAAATATGACTTATCCATCTATTTATATCTCATATATCCCATATAAACTCAATTTTAGTATCAGTTCAGTTCAGTTGCTGAGTCGTGTCAGATTCTTTGAGACTCCATGAACCACAGCACGCCAGGCCTCCCTGTCCATCACCAACTCCCAGAGTCCACCCAAACCCATGTCCATCGAGTTGGTGATGCCATCCAGCCATTTCATCCTCTGTCATCCCCTTCTCCTCCTGCCCTCAATCTTTCCCAGCATCAGGCTCTTTTCAAATGAGTCAGCTCGTCTCATCAGGTGGTCAAAGTATTGGAGTTTCAGCTTCAACATCAGTCCTTCCAGTGAACACCCAGGACTGATCTCCTTTAACATGGACTGGTTGGATCTCCTTGAAGTACAAGGGACTCTCAAAAGTCTTCTCCAACACCATAGTTCAAAAGCATCAATTCTTCAGTGCTCAGAATTTTAGTATAATTAATAATATATGTAATGTAATATCTATAATTGCACATTGGAAACAATGTAATGATATCTAAATATAAAGATATAACAACCATAATTGGTTATAAAAATGAGGATAATGTTTATATGATCATCTTAATCCTATTCCTTCATGAAAGCAGGTGGTGTTTTTCACAGAGCAAATAATTTCCCAGGTAATTTTAACCCAAATTATGTCAACCACATGTTTTGAATTCCAGATTTACTGATGCAAATGATATTTTCAATAATGTTGGGAAATAACACATTTCTAATAACTAATATTTTAACTTGAATTACTTGTATAAATCATTTTCCTCTATAATTGAATACATTTTATCTTCTTATAAAAGGTATTATATCTTTTATCTTTTATAACCTTTTACCTTCACTATGATAGTGCAGGACAGGGAAGCCTGGAATGCTGAAGTTCATGGGGTTGCAAGGAGTTGGACATGACTTAGTGACTGAGCAAAAACATTTGATACTAAGATAGTCTAACTGTTTTAGTCTCTACTCTCTTATATTAATATGTCAGTAATTATACTAAATATCACGATGGTTAATCTTCCTTTTGACCTGTAGAGGCAAAGTTAGCATTCCTGAGTTTCACTTGCTTTTCTCTAAACTCTTGTTTCTTCTCTGAAGAAATTCTAAATTCTAACAATCCTAATTGGAATGGGAAGATTCAAGAGCATAAGTAGGATAATCAAGACATTTTCTGTAACCTCAGAGGCTGAGGCTTTGATAGTCACACAGTCCCTAGAAAACTCAAGATTACAGAGAAGCAAGTAACTAGGTAGGACTGCTAGTGAAATGTTAACATTAGTAAGATAACTTACTGTTTGTAATGCATTTTTTTAAGTGTATAAAACTATATTAACCTTTTTGTTTTACTGTGCATTCCAATATTCATTTAATGCATTTATAATTATCTGTAATTTAGCTGTGCCTTGTTAATAGTTTTCAAAGGGAAGGCTACTTTTTTTTTCTTGTATTAGGCAGCCCTGGACATAAAATAGTATACACAGACTCATATACATGCCTACCTAGCCCCAGGAAAGCAATATTTTTGCACCGTTTATTACTCTAAAAAAAAAAAAAGAAAGAAATAAAAGAAAAAATATTGGTATTTGTATTACATTTTTAACAACAAAACTTTTTTGAATTTCCATGAAACTTATCACTGTATATTATTTTAAACTGTACTTGCATGTATGTACTCTATATAGACAGAATTTAATTTCTCAGACTTTTACAAACTACAGCGTATATATGTACCCTGTAATAATTCCATTTGCAGCAACATGGATAGACCTAGAGACTCTCATACTGAGTGGAGCATGTCAGATAAAGACAAATATCGTATGATATCAGTTATGTGCAGAATCTAAAAACAGGCTGCTGTGCTGGTCTTAGTCACTCAGCTGTGTCTGACTCTGCACCCTCATGGACTGTAGCCTGCCGGACTCCTCTGTCCATGGAGACTTTCTAGTCAAGAATACTGGATTGGGTTGCCATGCCCTCCTCCAGGGGATCTTTCCAACCCAGGGATTGAACCCAGGTCTCCCACATTGCAGGCAGTTTCTTTACCATCTGAGCCACCTGGGAAGCCCAAAAAGAGGCTACAAATGAACTTACTTAAAAAACAGAAGTAGAAAAGTGTCACACATGTAGAAAACAAACACAGTTAACAGGGGGTAAGGAGGGGGAGGAATAAATTGGGCAATTGGGATTGACCTACACATGCTACTATTTGTAAAGTAGATAACTAATAAAAAAAAAAAAAACCTCCTGTTTAGCACAGAGAACCCTACTTAATGTTCTATAATGGCCTATAAAAGAAAAGAATCTACAAAACAGAGTGGATATATATGTGTGTGTGTGTGTGTGTGTGTGATTCACTTTGCTATACACCTGAAACTAACACAACATTTAAATCAACTACAATGAAAATATATAAAATTTAAAAAAAAATTAATGTAAAATGATTTTTGATTGCTAGGCCAATTGAGTTATGGAGAGTAACAGGGTCTAAGACAAAAATTTAAAATTACAGTTATGACATGTAAATTTGTAATGTAATATGCAGTAGCTTAGTGATAGGAGAAAATAGAGCAAAATGTTCACAAAAGTAGTAAAAGATATCATACAAAAATGAATGTGAAAACTCAGTTCATAATTTGGAATCCACATTAAATATTCATGGCTTAGCTTCATTATTGTGATTTTGGTGTGCTAGCAAACATTTTGATATAATTGAATCAATGTCATATTATGGTGTGGCTGTTATTTCCTTTTTTTTGTTTTATCTTTAGAAATATATTGAACTACCTGAAAAAAAGCAACAGAAATCTGGTTCACAGGCCTACCAGCTGTTTTACGGGCACCATGAGCAATTTTCTGATGTCTGAACATGGAAGAAACTCCTGCTTTATTACATTTGCTTCAGATTGCATGTTTTTAAAAAATGACTCAAATCATCAGACTGAATGTAAATTTGCATTGTACACAGCTTGGGTTGAAATGTTTAACATTTTAGTTAAAAAAGTAAATAGCAGCATTGTCAGACAGTGAGTATTGTCTTCTCTAAAAAATATTTTTATGCATGCAAATGACAACCTGAGGAGCATATCTTCCATGCACTAGTTTACATGTGAAATGTATTAATATTTGGACCCAAGGAAATGCATTTTGCCTTGTGGGTATGACGATGTGTATTCGATAAAAAAGATTGAACGGATATCTATAATAATTAAGGATAATATTAAGTCTGAGCCAGACTAGCCTGTGAGATTCCAGGAGTCTTTGGCGGAGGTGTGGGTCAAAAGTGGCCTGCTGCAGGGTCAGGGGCCCTGAACAGAGCAGTCCTGGGAGCCGCAGCATACCAGCATAAGTCCTTTTGAAGAAGGTCACCATTGTCACAATTACCCCTACAATAGTTTGGCCTCAGACAAAACCACAGGGAAGGAAGAGAAAACTGGTTCAAAGATTTACTGAGCCCACAGAGCAAGACCCACCTTTCCCCCCAAGCAGTCCCTTCCACCAAGAAGCTTCCAAAACCCTCTTATCCTCATCCATCAGAGAGCAGACAATGAAAATCACAATAGCGGAAAACTAACCAAACTGATCACATGGATCACAACCTTACTTAATTCAATGAACCTATGAGCCATGCCGTTGTAGGGCCACCCTAGACGGACGGGTCATGGTGGAGAGTTCTGACTAAACGTGGTCCACTGGAGAAGAGAAAGGGAAACCACATCAGCATTCTTGCCTTGAGAAGCCCATGAATGTATGAAAAGGCAAAAAGATGGGACACTGAAAGACGAACCCCCAGTCAGTAGGTGCCCAATACACTGCTGGGGAAGAGCCGAGAAAAAGCTCCAGAAGGAACAAAGAGGCTGAGCGAAGCAGAAAAAAGGCCCCGTTGTGGATGTGTCTGGTGGTGAAAGTAAAGTCCAATGTTGTAAAGAAGAATATTGCATAGGAACCTGGAATATGAGGTCCATGAATCAAGGTAAATTGGAAGTGGTCAAACAGGAGATGGCAAGAGTGAACATCGACACTTTAGGAATCAGTAAACAAAAAAAGATGGGAACGGGAAAATTTAATTGAGATGCTGTGGGCAGAAATCTTTAAGAAGAAATGAAGTATCCCTCATAGTCAACAAAAGGTCTGAAATGCAGTGCTTGAGTGCAATCTCAAAAATGACAGAAGGATCTCTGATCATTTTTCAATATTGAGAACCATTCAGTATTACAGTAATTCAAGTTTATGCCCCAACCACTAAGGCTGAATAAGCTGAAGTTGAACAGCTCTATGAAGACCTATAAGATCTTCTAGAATTAACACCAAGCAGAGATGTCCTTTCCATCACAGGGGATTGGAATGCAAAAGTAGGAAGTAATTGGAATATTACCTGGAGTAACAGGCAAGTTTGGCCTTAGAGTACAAAATGAAGCAGGGCAAAAGCTAACAGAGTTTTGCCAAGAGAATGCACTGGTCATAGCAAACACCCTCTTTCAACAACACAAGAGATGACTCTACGCATAGACATCACCAGATGGTCAATACTGAAATCAGGTTGATTATATTCTTTGCAGCCAAAGATGGAGAAGCTCTATATAGTCAGCAAAAACAAGACCAGGAGCTGACTGTGGCTCAGATCATGAACTCCTTATTGCAAAATTCAGACTTCAGGTATGACCTAAATCAAATCCCTTACAATTATACAGTGGAAGTGACAAATAGATTCAAGGGATTAGATCTGATAGACAGAGGGCCTGAAGAACTATGGACGGAGGCTTGTAACATTGTACAGGAGGCAGTGATCAAAACTATCACCAAGAAAAAGAAATGCAGAAAGGCAAAATGGTTGTCTGAGGTAGCCTTGTAAATAATCAAGAAAAAAAGAGAAGTGAAAGACAAAGGAGAAGAGGAAAGATATATCCATCTAAAATAAAATAGCAAAGAATATCAAGGAGAAATAAGAAAGCCTCTTAAGTGATCAATGCAAAGAAATAGAGGAAATCAATAATTTGGGAAAGACTAGAGATCTCTAATGAAAAATTGTGATATGAAGGGAACATTTCACGCAAAGATGGCCACAACAAAGACAGAAATGGTATGGACCTACCAGAAGTAGAGAATATTAAAAAGAAGTGGCAAGAATAAACAGAAGAACTATACAAAAAAGATCTTAATGACCCAGATAACCACAATGGACTGATCACTTATCTAGAGCCAGCATCCTGGAATGCAAAGACAAGTGGGTCTTAGGAAGCATCACTATGAACAAAGTTAGTGGAGGTGATGGAATTCCAGCTGAGCTATTTCAAATCCTAAAAGATGATGCTATGAAAGTGCTGCACTCAATATGCCTGCAAATTTGGAAATCTCAGCAGTGTCCAGAGAGCTGAAAAAGGTCAGTTTTCATTCCAATCCCAAAGCAAGGCAATGCCAAAGAATGCTCAAACTATTGCATAATTGCACTCATCTCACACACTAGCAAAGTAATGCTTAAAATTCTCCAAGCTAGGCTTCAACAGTATGTGCATCGAGAACTTCCAGATGTTCAAGCTGGGTTTAGAAAAGGCAGAGGAACCAGAGATCAAATCGCCAACATCCACTGGAACATAGAAAAAGCAAGAGAAAGCATCTAATTCTGCTTCATTGACTACGCTAGGGCCTTTGACTGTGTGGATCACAACAAACTGTGGGAAATTCTTCAAGAGATGGGAATGCCAGACCATCTTAACTGCCTCCTGAGAATCTGTATGCAGGTCAATAAGCAACAGTTAGAACCAGACATGAAACCATGTTGGGAAAGGAGTACATCAAGGCTGTATATTGTCCCCTGCTTATTAAACTTATATGCAGAGTACATCATGCAAAATGCCAGGCTGGATGAAGCTCAAGCTGGAATCAAGATTGCTGGGAAAAATACCAATTAACCTAGACATGCAGATAACACCACCTAAAGGCAGAAAGCAAGGAGGAACTAAAGAGCCTCTTTATGAAAGTAAAAGAGGAGAGTGAAAAAGTTGGCTTATAACTCAGCATTCAAAAAAATGAAGATCATGGCATCCGGTCCCATCCCTTCATGGCAAATAGATGGGGAAACAATGGAAACAGTGACAAAATTTATTTTCCTGGGCTCCATATCACTGCAGATTTTGACTGCAGCCATGAAATTAACTGACGCTTGCTCCTTGGAAGAAAAGCTATGACAAACCTAGACAGCATATTAAAAGAAGAGACATTACCAACAAAGATCTGTATAGTCAAAGCTATGGCTTTCCAGTAGTCATGTATGGATGTGAGAGTTGGAGTAAGCACCAAAGAATTGATGCTTTTGAACTGTGGTGTTGGAGAAGACTCTTGAGAGTCCCTTGGCCTGCAAGGAAATTAAACCAGTCATCCTACAGGAAATCAGTATTGAATATTCATTGGAAGGACTAATGCTGAAGCTCCAATACTTTCGCCATCTGATTCCAAGAGCCAACTCATTAGAAAAGACCTTGATGTTGTGAAAGATTGCAGGCAGGAAGAGAAGGGGCGACAAAGGATGAGAAAGTTGGATGGCATCACTGAGTCAATGGACATGAGTTTGAGCAACTTCTGAGAGATGCTGAAGGACAGGGAACCCTGGTGTGCTGCAGTCCATGGGGTTGGAAAGAGTTGGATACAACTGAGTGACTTTCACAAATGTTGAGAATTAAACAATAAAATCACCTGTTGTAGTACTGCATAGTTCTCAAATGTGATTTTCCAGTTCATTTAGAATGTTTCTGACTTCAGAAACATCAGGCACTCTTTTTTAAATGTTTTTTCAAAAATGACCAGGTTGCCTGATACTCTTTTCTATAAAACTTGTGGAATGCTGAAGCTTTTAAAGAGGTCCTCTTTGGGAAAAGTACAGAATGACATCCTGATTATGGAGACCAAGAGGGATTGTACCTGAAGACTGATAAAGAAGTTAGTCACCCATTTAAGCATTTTGCATCCCATTTACTTTTAGTCCAAATTTGATATATTAATAGATCAAATAGCACTTAATGACCTATTAAAAACTTCTTAGGTACAGGTTATGCTATAGCATGAGCCCAAGAATACAAATGATTCTCATTATTTGAAGATTCTGTATCTGATAATTTTCCTACTAGCTAAAATTTATCTGTAATTTAAAGGCAATCTCTAAACAGTTTCATGGTGATTTGCAGATGTGTACACAGTGGCACCAAGTTTTAACTCCCTGACGTATACTTTCCCAGCTAAAATCAAACATGGCAATGCTTTGCCTTTTTGTTTTAGCTCTTATAAAAGTGTCATATTTTTCACTTTTTTGTGTGTGTATTTTTGTAGTTGTTGTTTAGCCCTACCTCTTTGGTTATTTGTTCTTAAGTATTTTATTCTTTTTGATGCTATTGCATATAGGATTGTTTTCTTAATTACCTTTCTGTGTGGTTTGTTTTTAGTGTAGAGAAACACAACTTATTTTTGTATACTGATTGCTTTTACCCTGCAACTTTGGCAAGTTTTTTTTTTGTTGTTGTTAGTTCTAAGAAGTATGTGTGTGTATTCTTTATGGATTTCTAAACATAAGATTTCATCTGAAAATAGATATAAGTTTAATTTTTCCTTTCTGATTTGAGCTTCTTTTATTTTTCTTAACTAAATGCTCCAGCAAGGCCATCAAATATTATATTGAATAGAAGCCTATTCAATAGAGTGGTTTCCTTGTTTTTCCTGATCTTAGAGAAAAAGCTTTTAGCTTTTCACTATTGAGTGTAATTATAATACTAGTTGTAAGTTTGATATATGTAGATTTTATTATATTGATATACTTTCTTTCTATACAGAATGGGGAAATGAAAACTGGTTATCAACATGCAAAAAAAGGAAATTGAATCCCTACCATACACCACATACAGAAATAAACTGAAAACAAACATAACAAATGAAGCTGTAAAACTCCTAGGAAAAAATATAAGGAGAAACCTTCTTGACATTGATCTTGGCAATGATTTCTTGGCTATGACGCCAAAAACTGAGACAAGAAAAGAAAAAATAGACAAAATAGGCTAGCTCAAACTAAAGAGCTCCTGCACAACAAAGGAGACGATCCACAGAAAGAAATGGCAACCCACAGAATGGGAGAAAATATCTGCAAATCATATACATGATAAGGGGTTAATATCTAAAATATATAAATAGCTCTTACAGCTTAATAGCAGAAGAACAAATCAATTAAAAAATTTGGAAAGGACTTGAACATAACATTTCCTCAAATAAGACACATAAATTGCCAACAAGTATATGAAAAGATGCTCAATATCATTAATTTTTGGGAAAATGCAAATCAAGATTACAATGAAATACAACATCATATATGATCTGTTAGAATGGTTATTTTTTAAAAAGTAAGTGTTGGCAAGGATGAGGAGAAATTGAGAGTCTAATAACCAAATTGAGGGGAATGTAAAATGGTGCAGCCACTATGGAAAATATTATGAAGGTTTCTCAAAAAATTACAAATATAACTACCATATGTTCCAATACCATTCATACTGTTTATACCATTCATGGGGTTCTCAAGGCAGGAATACTGAAGTGGTTTGCCATTCCCTTCTCCAGTGGACCACGTTTTGTCAGAACTCTCCACCACGACCTGTCCGTCTTGGGCGGCCCTACAGGGCATGGCTTATAGTTTCACTGAGTTAGACAAGGCTGTGTTCCATGTGATCAGATTGGTTAGTTTTCTGTGATTGTGGTTTTCAGTCTGTCTGTTCTCTGGTGGAGAAGGATAAGAGGCTTATGAAAGCTTCCTGATGGGATAGACTGACTGAGGGGGATACTGGATCTTGTTCTGATGGGCAGACCCATGCTCAGTAAATCTTTAATCCAATTTTCTGTTGATGGGTGGAGCTGTGTTCCCTCCCTGCTATTTACCTGGGGCCAAACTATGTGGAGGTGATGAAGATAGTGGTGGCCTCCCTCAAAAGACCCCAGGCATGTACTGCTACAGTCCGTGCCCCCAACGCTGCAGCAGGCCACCACCCACCCACGCCTTCACTGGAGACTCCTGGACACAGTCAAGTCTCCTGTGGGGTCACTGCTCCTTTCTCCTGGGTCCTGGTGCAAAAGGTTCTGTTGTGCCCTCCAAGAGTCTATTTCCCAGTCCTATGTAAGTTTTGGCAGCTCTATGGTGGGGTTAATGGTGACCTCCTCCAAGAGGACTTATGCCACACCCACACCCAGAGCCCCTGTCCCTGCGGCAGACCACTGCCAACCCGAACCTCCACAGGAGGCGCTCAAACACAGTTCTGTCTGTCTCCATAGGATCCCTGGGTCCTGGTGTGCACAAGGTTGGTTTGAGCCCTCTGAGCGTCTCTGGTGTGATTGGGGTTTGATTCTAAATGCGAATTCGCCCCTCCTACCATCTTGCCGGACCTTCTCCTTTGCCCTTGGATGTGGGGCATCTCCTCACAGCAACTCCAGTGCCTGTCATCTTACTGGGGTTTCTCTGACCTTGGATGTGGGGTATCTCCACATGGCCGGTCCAACAAAGCACAGCAGCTGCTCCTGACCTTGGATGTGGGGTATCTCCTCTCAGCCACTCCAGCGCCATGCAGCGATCATGTGCTGCTCCCGTGTGGCAGAGATGAACTCCCCAGGTCAGTAGGTGCCCAATATGCTACTGGAGATCAATGGAGAGATAACTCCAGAAAGAATGAAGAGACGGATCCAAAGCAAAAACAACACCCAGTTGTGGATGTGACTGGTGATAGAAGCAAGGTCTGATGTTGTAAAGAGCAATATTGCATAGGAAATTGGAATGTTAGGTCCATGAATCAAGGCAAATTGGAAGTGGTCAAACAGGAGATGGCAAGAGTGAAGGTTGACAATTTAGGAATTAGTGAACTAAAATGGGCTGGAATGGGTGAATTTAACTCAGATGACCATTATATCTACTACTGTGAGCAATAATCCCTCAGAAGACATGGAGTAGCCATCTTAGTCAACAAAAGAATCTGAAATGCAGAACTTGGATGCAATCTCAAAAAAGACAGAATGATCTCTGTTCATTTCCAAGGCAAACCATTCAATATCACAGTAATCCAAGTCTATGCCCCAACCATTAATGCTGAAGAAGCTGAAGTTGAACGGTTCTATGAAGACCTACAAGACCTTCTAGAATAAACGCCCCCAAAAGACGTCCTATTCATTACAGGGGGCTGGAAGCAAAAGTAGGAAGTTAAGAAACACCTGGAGTAACAGGCAAATTGGCCTTGGAGTACAGAATGAAGAAGGGCAAAGCTAGTAGAGTTCTGTCAAGAGAACACACTGGTCATAGCAAACACCCTCTTCCAACAACACAAGAGAAGACTCTACACATGGACATCACCAGATGGTCAACACCGAAATCAAATTGATTATATTCTTTGCAGCCAAAGATGGAGAAGCTCTATACACTCAGCAAAAACAAGACCAGGAGTGAACTGTGGCTCAGATCATGAACTCTATTGCCAAATTCAGACTGAAATTGAAGAAAGTGGGGAAAACCACTAGACCATTCAGGTATGACCTAAATCAAATCCCTAACAATTATACAGTGGAAGTGACAAATAGATTTAAGGGACTAGATCTGATAGAGTTCCTGATGAACTATGGATGGAGGTTCGTGACATTGTACAGGAGACAGGGATAAAGACCATCCCCAAGAAAAGGAAATGCAAAAAAAGCAAAATGGTTTTCTGAGGAGGGCTTACAAATAGCTGTGAAAAGTAGAGAAGCGAAAAGCAAAGAAGAAAAGGAAAGATATACCCATTTGCATGCAGAGCTCCAAAGAATAGCAAGGAGAAATAAGAAAGCCTTCCTCAGTGATGAGTGCAAAGAAAGAGAGGAAAACAATAGAATGGGAAAGTCTAGAGATCTCTTCAAGAAAATTAGAGATACCAAGGGAACATTTCATGAAAACATGGGCTCAATAAGGGACAGAAATGGTATGGATCCAACAGAAGCAGAAGAGATTAAGAAGAGGTGGCAAGAATACACAGAAGAACTATACAAAAAAGATCTTCATGACCCAGATAATCACGATGGTGTAATCACTCACCTAGAGCCAGACATCCTGGAATGTGAAGTCATGTGGGCCTTAGGAAGCGTCACTACGAACAAAGCTAGTGGAGGTGATGGAACTCCAGTTGAGCTCTTTCAAATCTAAAAGATGATGCTGTGAAAGTACTGCACTCAATATGCCAGCAAATTTGGAAAACTCAGCAGTGGCCACAGGACTGGAAATGTTCAGTTTTCATTCTAACCACTAAGAAAGGCAATGTCAAAGGAAGCTCAAACTACTGCACAATTGCACTCAGCTCAAACACTAGCAAAGTTATGCTCAAAATTCTCCAAGCCAGGCTTTAACAGTATCTGAACCATGAACTTCCTGATATTCAAGCTGGTTTTAGAAAAGGCAGAGGAACCAGAGATTAAATTGCCAAGATTCGCTGGATCATCAAAAAAGCAAGCGAGTTCCAGAAAAACATCTATTTCTGCTTTATTGACTATGCCAAAGCCTTTGACTGTATGAATCACAGCAAACTGTGGAAAATACTTCAATAGATGGGAATACCAGACCACCTGACCTGCTCTTGAGAAATCTGTATGCAGGTCATGATGCAACAGTTAGAACTGGACATGGAAAAACAGACTGGTTCCATATTGGGAAAGGAGAATGTCAAGGCTGTCGTGTAAGGTCACCGTGCTTATTTAACTTATATGCAGAGTACATCATGAGAAACGCTGGGCTGGAAGAAGCACAAGCTGGAATCCAGATGCTGGGAGAAATATCAATAACCTCAGATATGCAGATGAAACCACCCTTATGGCAGAAAGTGAAGAAGAACTAAAGAGGCTCTTGATGAAAGTGAAAGAGGAGAGTGAACAAGTTGGCTTAAAGCTCAACATTCAGAAAACTAAGATCATGGCATCCGGTCCCATCACCTCATGGGAAATAAATGGAGAAAGAGTGGAAACAGTGACAGACTTTATTTTTGGGGTCCAAAATCACTGCAGATGGTGACTGCAGCCATGAAATTAAAAGACATTTACTCCTTGGAAGGAAAGTTATGATCAACCTAGACAGCATATTGAAAAGCAGAGACATTACTTTGCCAACAAAGATCCCTCTAATCAAGGCTACGGTTTTTCCAGTAGTTATGTATGGATGTGAGAGTTGGACTATAAAGAAAGCTGAGCACCAAAGAATGGATGCTTTTGAACTATGGTGTTGGAGAAAACTGTTGAGAATCCCTTGGACTGCAAGGAGATCCAACCAGTCCATCCTAAAGGAGATCAGTCCTGAGTGCTCATTGGAAGGACTGATGTTGAAGCTGAAGCTCCAATACTTTGGCCACCTGATGTGAATAACTGACTCATTTGAAACAACCCTGATGCTGGGAAAGGTGAAGGTGGGAGGAGAAGGGAACAACAGAGGATGAGATGGTTGGATGGCATCACTGACTCAATGGACTTGAGTCTGAGTAAACTCCAGGAGTTGGTGATGGACAGGGAGGCCTGGCGTGCTGCAGTCCATGGGGTTGCAAAGAGTTGGACATGACTGAGTGACTGAACTGACTAACTGCATGATCCAATAATCACACTTCTGGGTATGTAGCCAGAGGAACTGAAATAAGGATTGTGAAGAAAATTTATACAACCATGTTTATTGTTGCATTATTCATAATTGCTAAGACATTGAGGTATCTAAATGTTGGTTAGTGGATAAGAAGAATGTATCCTATAGACCTATATATTCAATGACTTTTCTGCCTTAATAATGAAAAACATTCTGCCATTTACATTTATATGGATGAACCTGGAGAATATTATACCACGTGAAAAAAAGTTAATCACAGAAGGACAGATACAGTGTGATTTCACTTATATGAGATATCTAATCAGTCAAACTCTCAGAACCAGAGAAAGTAATAGTTACTGCCAGGAGCTAAGAGAAGGGAGAAATGAGATTTCCAATTCATATAAAAGTTCCAGTTATGCTAGATGAATATGTTCTAGAAATCTGTTTTTCAACATAGTTGAAATACAGTAGTTAGAAATACAGCGGTCTGAACTTCAAGATTTGTTAAGAAGGTGGGTAATCATGTTAATTGCAATGCAGGAGACCCCAGTTTGATTCCTGGGTTGGGAGGATCTGCTGGAGAAGGGATAGACTACCCACTCCAGTATTCCTGGGCTTCCCTGGTGGTTCAGCCGATAGAGAACCCACCTGCAATGTGAGAGACCTGGGTTCGATCTCCGGGTCAGGAAGATCCCCTGGAGAAGGGTATGGCTACCCACTCCAGTGTTCTGGCCTGGAGAATTCCAGGGACTGCATAGTCCATGGGGCAGCAAAAAGTCGGACATGACTGAGTGACTTTCACTTTCACTTTCATCATGTTAATACACACACAAACCCACAGACAATACTCAGGAGTGAAAAGCTGAAAAGCCTTCTTGCTGAATTCAGGACAAAGATAAGGATGCCTACTCACCCAAATTCTATTCAGTGTAGTGTTGGATGTCTCAGCCACAGGGATCAGAAGAGAAAAATAAAGATATCCAAGTTGAAAAGGAAGATGTAACACTGCCACTATTTGCAAATGATATGATACTCTATATAGTGAACCTTAAAGTATCCACACAAAAAACATTACAACTAATAAGGCATAAAGGTAGCAGGATACAAGATTAATATAAATAAACTATTGTATTTCTTTACATTAATAACAAATATCAGAAAGAGAAAGTAAAAAAAAAGAAAAAAAATTCCTGCTTAAAACCATGTAATGGCAAAAAAATAAAGTCCCTATTAATCAAGGAGGTGAAACGCCTAAACACTGAAAACTATGAAACATTGATAAAACTGAAGATGATTCAAAGAAATGAGAAGATATCCCATGCTCTTGAATCGGAAGAATTAATCTGTTTAAGTGGCCACACTACCCAAAGAGATCTATAGATTTAATGCAATCCATATCAAAATACCCATGACATTTTTCACAGAACTAGATCAAAGAATCCTAAAATTTATACGGAACCACAGAAGACTCAGAATTGCTTTATACTGGATGTATAACCCTTTCAGACTTCAGACAATACCACAAAGCTACAGTAATCAAAAAGTCATATTAGCATAAAAATAACATGTCAATAATGGGAGAGAATAGAGAGAGCCCAGAAATAAACCACACACCTACTGCCAATTAATCTACAAAAAGGAGCCAAGAATATACAATGGTGGAAAGATAGTCTCTTCAACAAGGGGTGTTGAGAAAGCTGGGCAGGTATACATAAATCGATTAAATTAGAAAACTCCCTCACATGATATACAAAGATAAACTCCAAATGGTTTAAAGACCTAAAATTAAGACATGACACTATAAAATTATTAAAAGAGAGCATAGGCAAAACATTCTCTGACATAAATGGTAGTGATGTTTTCTTAGGTTATTGTTCCAAGACAATAGAAAGAAAAGGAAAGTAAACAAATGGGAACTAATCAAACTTATAAGCTTTTACACAGCCAAGGAAAGCATCAACAAAATGAAAAGACAGCCTACAGACTGGGAGATAATATTTACAAATGCAGTAACTGAAAAGGGCTTGATTTCCAAAATATACAAATAGCTCATAACACTCAATAAGGAAAAGGTGGGGGGCGGGGGGGAGGGCAGTGTGTAGAAGGCTTAAATGGACATTTCACTAAAGAAGATAGATTGACCAATAAGCATTGAAAAGATGCTCAGCCTTGCTAATAATTAGAGAAATGCAAATCAGAACTACAATGAGGTATCACCTTATACTGGTCAAAATGGCTGTCATCAAAAAGTCTACAAATAATAAAGTCTGGAAAAGCATGGATAAAAGGAAACAATTATACACCATTTGTGGAAAGTAAATTGGTGCAACCACTGTGGAAATCAGTATGAACTAGAAGCAGAGTTGCCATATGATCCAGAAAACCCACTCCTGGGAAAAATGAAAACTCTAATCTGAAAGGATACATGAATCTCAATGTTCATAACAGCACTATCTACAAATAGCCAAGACTTTGAAACAACTCAAAATAATTGGCTCAAGAGGATGTGTTATACATACATATATATATACACACACACATACATATATAATGGAATATTACTCAGCTATTAAAAATAATGAAATATTGCTATTTGCGGCAACATGAATGGACCTAGAGAATATTATACTTGGTCAAGTCAGAGAAAGTCAAATACCATATGATGTGCATTATATATGAAATCTAAAAGTAGTACAAATGAATATATATACAAAGCATAATCAGACTCACAGACATAGTAAGCAAACTTAGACTTACACAAGGGGAAGCTGGGTGGAGGGATAAACTCTGAGTGTGGGATAAACAGACACCACTTACCTATTTTATGTATTAGCAGTTTGTAAGGGTTTACTATATAGCACAGAAAATAATATTCAACGTCTTATGACAATCGATAAAGGAAGATAATCTGAAAAAAATACGTAACTGAATCACTTCACTATACACCTGAAGCTAACACAGTATCGTAAATCAACTACACTTTGATAAAAGGGAGTATGCTATTATTTACAGAATGTTTTCACCCTGCTTTAATATATTCATTTCTTCCCTCAGTAAAATCTTTTCACAACATCTTTAAGGTCATATATTTCATTCCTTAACATATCAAGATTCACTTAACCACTACACCCCATAATACAGTATACTTACATTGTTTCCATTATCAAGCTATTACTCCATAACACTTGAATCAACATCCTTATGCACAAATATCTGCCCACTTAACTTATTAGTGTGTTTGTTTTTAGGGAAAAAGTACCCAGTTGCTAAGATTCTTTTAAGCATTTTAGTGGAAGATACTCCTTCATTAATTTTTCAATTATATAGCTGTACTCTTTGGGCCTTGGAGTACGGAATGAAGAAGGGCAAAGGCTAATAGAGTTTTGCCAAGAGAATGCATTGGTCATAGCAAACACCCTCTTCCAACCACACAAGAGAAGACTCTACACATGGGCATCACCAGATGGTCAACACCGAAATCAAATTGATTATATTCTTTGCAGCCAAAGATGGGGAAGCTCTATACAGTCAGCAAAAACAAGACCGGGAGCTGACTGTGGCTCAGATCATGAACTCCTTATTGCCAAATTCAGACTTAAACTGAAGAAAGTAGGGAAAACCACTAGACCATTCAGGTATGACCTAAATCAAATCCCTTATGACTATACAGTGGAAGTGACAAATGGATTTAAGGGACTAGACCTGATAGACAGAGAGCCTGATGAACTATGGACGGAGGTTCGTGACATTGTACAGGAGACAGGGATCAAGACCATCCCATGGAAAAGAAATGCAAAAAACCAAAATGGCTCTCTGAGGAGGCCTTACAAATAGCTGTGAAACAAAGAGAAGCAAAAAGCAGAGGAGAAAAGGAAAGATATTCCCATTTGAATGCAGAGTTCCAAAGAATAGCCAGGAGAGATAAGAAAGCCTTCCTCAGCGATCAATGCAAAGAAATAGAGGAAAACAACAGAATGGGAAAGACTAGAGATCTCTTCAAGAAAATTAGAAATAATCAAGGGAACATTTCATGCAAAAATGGGTCAATAAAGGACAGAAATGGTATGAATCTAACAGAAGCAGAAGATATTAAGAAGAGGTGGCAAGAATACACAGAAGAACTGTACAAAAAAGATCTTCATGACCCAGATAATCACGATGGTGTGATCACTCACCTAGAGCCAGACATCCTGGAATGTGAAGTCAAGTGGGCCTTAGAAAGCATCACTATGAAAAAAACTAGTGGGGGTGATGGAATTCCAGTTGAGCTACTTCAAATCCTGAAAGATGATGCTGTGAAAGTACTGCACTCAATATGCCAGCAAATTTGGAAAACTCAGCAGTAGCCACTGGACTGGAAAACGTCCATTTTCATTCCAGTCCCTAAGAAAGGCAATGCCAAAGAATGCTCAAACTATCACACAATTGCACTCATCTCTCACGCTAGTAAAGTAATGCTCAAAATTCTCCTAGCCAGGCATCAGCAATACGTGAACCGTGAACTTCCATATGTTCAAGCTGGTTTTAGAAAAGGCAGAGGAACCAGAGATCAAATTGCCAATATCCGCTGGATCCTCGAAAAAGCAAGAGAGTTCCAGAAAATCATCTATTTCTGCTTTATTGACTACGCCAAAGCCTTCGACTGTGTGCATCACAATAAACTGTGGAAAATTCTGAAGGAGATGGGAATACCAGACCACCTGACCTGCCTGTTGAGAAACCTGTATGCAGGTCAGGAAGCAACAGTTAGAACTGGACATGGAACAACAGACTGGTTCCAAATAGGAAAAGGAGTACATCAAGGCTGTATATTGTCACCCTGCTTATTTAACTTATATGCAGAGTACATCATGAGAATCACTGGTCTGGAAGAAGCACAAGCTGGAATCCAGATTGCCGGGAGAAATATCAATAACGTAAGATATGCAGATGACACCACCCTTGTGGCAGAAAGTGAAAGAGGAAGTGAAAAAGTTGGCTTAAAGCTCAACATTCAGAAAACTAAGATCATGGCATCTGGTCCCATCACCTCATGGGAAATAGATGGGGAGACAGTGGAAACAGTGTCAGACTTTATTTTTTTGGGCTCCAAAATCACTGCGGATGGTGACTGAGCCATGAAATTAAAAGACACTTACTCCTTGGAAGGAAAGTTATGACCAACCTAGATAGCATATTAAAAAGCAGAGACATTACTTTGCCAACAAAGGTCCGTCTAGTCAAGGCTATGGTTTTTCCAGTGGTCATGTATGGATGTGAGAGTTGGACTACAAAGAAAGCTGTGAGCCGAAGAATTGATGCTTTTGAACTGTGGTGTTGCAGAAGACTCTTGAGAGTCTCTTGGACTGCAGGGAGATCCAAGCAGTCAATCCTGAAGGAGATAGGTCCTGGGTGTTCATTGGAGGGACTGATGCTGAAGCTGAAACTCCAATACTTTGGCCACCTCATGCGAAGAGTTGACTAATTGGAAAGACCCTGATGCTGGGAGGGATTGGGGGCAGGAGGAGAAGGGGGCGACAGAGGATGAGATGGTTGGAAGGCATCACCGACTCGATGGGCATGGGTTTGGGTGGACTCCGGGAGTTGGTGATGGACAGGGAGGCCTGGTGTGCTGTGATTCATGGAGGCACAAGTCGGACATGACTGAGCGACTGAACTAAAACTAAACTAAACTGAACTACTCTTTGGGCACTTTTTATAAATGCCAGATATAGAAAAACCATTGAGCTAATGTCTTCATGTAGGCTTTAACCTGTGGATATATAGATAGAAAAGTTACTTGACCATGACCATAAAATATGTCAGGGTGAACCACATGAACTTGCTGTTACATAAATTAAAGTTATTTGTGTATTGGCAACTTCACATGGCTTAACATGGTCCCATGGTCTGAATGTGTGTGCCCTGCCCAAATTCATATGTTGAAGTCCTAATGTTCAAATGGGATGGCATTAGGAGTTGGGTTCTTTGGGAAGTGCTTAGATCATGAGAGTGGAACTCTCATGAATGGGATTAGCATCTTTAAGATACCCCACAGAGCTACCTAAGCCTTTCTACCATATAAGGACACTGCAAAGAAGCATTCTGAAACTTGGAAGAGAGCCCTCGCCTGATCATGCCAGCACTCTGATCTTGGACTTTCAGTCTCCAGAATAGTGAGAAATAAGTTTTGTTATTTATAACCTACTCAGACTACGGCATTTTGTTATAGCAGACAAAAGAGATTAAGGCATGTGGCATTATAATAACTGGGGTAGGAAGTGGCAACCCACTCCAGTATTCTTGCCTGGAAAAATTCCATGGACAGAGGACTGTCTGTCGGGCTAGTCCATGGGGCTGCAAAGAGCCACACAAAACTTAGTGACTAAACAGCAACAATTATAACTGTTAACAATGGGAAAATATGTAGGGTGTTCTGAGAGCAAAAAGCATTAATTCCAAATTGGTGGAACAGGCTTGGCTTTCAAGAGTGGTGACACGAAGCACTTAGGTTTTACCAGATAATGGAGGAGGAGAGCAGGGAGGCCTGTAGGACAGCACAGGCACTTATGACATTTGGCACATATCTCTAGTTACCTTTCAAATTTTCAAGTCTGAATTGCTTATTCTACCATATCAATAACTTGGCCTCATTCTTATAATGACCAGTTTCGATCCAAAGTAGCATCCTAAATAATGGATTTTAGAAGTCTAAAACTAAATCTCTACAAGATTTGCACTATATCTTCAACTTAGTCTGTATAACAGTGCATTAGAAAACAAAGTAACCAAGAATTTATTTAGAATTGGTAACATTAGTTAAAAAGGCTATGGTTTTCAGTTTGCAACTTTTTCCTGATAGAGTATCCTGAAATATTATTTATCAAAGCACTTGTATTTAAAACAGTTATATCCAGAGACTAAGATCAATGAGTAAAGACACTCTGGCATGCATTATGCATAGGAGATAGCTGTTTATAGAATCCATCTTCTTGCCTTCTATATCTCTGCTTATTTTATTAGAATATAGTTCATTATCTCTTCGAGATGATAGCATATGTCCTTTTCTTATAGACACTGATTATGTTTTGTTTACTATTTCCTAAACTTTTTATTGTATAACCAATCCAACATAGAGATGAGAATTAAAAGTAAAATATAGTAAAACTTGTGCAAAAGAGGAAATTTTACAGATATACAAGTTTTGTCAACAAATGACAAATTTTAAGTTTAGAAAGTTGTTTCTCAAAAATCAATTGAAGAGACAAGTGCTAAATTAGTAGAAGTAAAAGTAAACCATAAATCACTGCCTTCCTTGCAGTATAAAACCCTCTTTTTAAACATAATATGATGAAACATAATAAAACAATATTAAAAATGACATTGAAAGTGCTATATTTCTTCTCTACTTGGCAAAAAATGCATACTTTTAGTATTATTAATGTTTGGCTTATGGCAAGGTCAATTTCATCTTTTAGATTAACAAGAGTGAAATAAGTAAGAACAAATAAATTTCACTATTTCAGTGTCTAGGGGTATATTATAGGCATATATTGACAAAGTTCACTAAAATATATTTGATTTTTATGTCTAGCTAAGCCTTTTTATATACATATGCAATTTTTATTTGAATTACCTAACATTTGCATTTTGTGTTACTGCTTTTTTAACTTGCATTTGTATTCATTATTTTAATTTTAAATAATAACTTCATAGCTTTTCTCTTTGAATCTTTGATAGTGTTTATAGATTAAGCCTTTGTATTATCTATCCATTTCCATTTCTTACATATTTGTATTTCCAAGCAATTGAAGCAAGGTAAATGGAATGCTTAAATTCTTTTATAAATTATTATTTTTATTCTTAGTTTGACAGTACTGCAAATAAACAAATAAAGTATGAACTAAGATGGAATGGAGATTATGGATCTGTGTTTTCAAAGCATGCCATTATTTAATCAATTTATCTGCTATGTGATCTCTTACTCATTCACTTATTTTGTATATATCTTTTGATCCTCTGTTAATCAAATCTATTTCCTTTTTTATTATTATGTTAAGTAATTTTAAACTTCTCTATGTTGTAAAAGGATTATTAGCAGAAGCAAATGCAGCTTTTTTATTAAAATTTTCTATTTCAGAATATATTTAAGGAAACTGTAAGCATCCTTTTGTCTTATTATTTTCTTGAAATTAAGTTTTGTTTCTCAGCTAAACAGATGCACTCATATTTTACTAAACATTTTGTACACTACTGTCCCCATAAATCTAACACTCTTTTTGCTTTATAAACCTTCCCTTATAGTACTTTCACAAAATTATCAAATTAAAAGTGAATTATAATTCCTAATATGAATTTGTTGTTAAGAATATGAGTTATCAAAATAGATTAAAGACTTAAATGTAAGGCCAGAAACTATAAGCTTTTAGAGGAAAACCTAGGCCATATACTCTTTGACTAAATTACAGCAAGATTCTCTGACCCACGTCCTAGATTAATGAAAATAAAAACAAATGGGACCTAATAAAACTTAAAAGCTTCTGCACAGTAAAGGAAACTATAAACAAGATGAAAAGACAACTCTCAGAATGGGATAAAACAATAGAAAATGAAGCAACTGACAAAGAATTAATCTCCAAAATATATAATCAGCTCATACAGCTCAATATCAGAGAAACAAATAACCTAATTTAAAAAAATGGCAAAAAACCTAGACAGACATTTCTCCAAAGGCATACAAATGGCCAATAAATAAATGAAAAGCTGCTCAACATTGTTCATTATTAGGGAAGTGAAAATCAAAACTACAATGAAGTATCACCAGTCAGAATGGTCATCATCAAGAAATCTAAAAAAATAAATGCTGGATAGGAGGTGAGAAAAGGGAACCCTCCTACCCCTTTGGTGGGAATGTTAACTGATATCACCATTATGGAAAAGAGTATGGAGATTCCTTAAAAAAAAACTAGAAATAAATCTACCATATGATCCAGAAGCCCCACTACTGGGCATATACCTTGAGAAAACTGCAATTCTAGAAGACACATGTGCCCCAGTGTCCACTGCAGCAATATTTACAACAGTCAGGACATGGAAGTAACCTAGATGTCCATCAACAGATGAATGGATAAAGGAGTTGTGGTATGTCTATACAATGGATTATTACTCAGCCATAAAAAGGAATGGATTTGAGTCAGCTATAGTGAGGTAGATGAACCTAGAGCCTTTTATACAAAGTGAAGTAAGTCACAAACAGAAAAGCAAGCATCATATATTAATACATATATACGAATCTTGGAGCTTCCATGGTGGCTTGGATAGTAAGGAATCCACCTGCAATGCAGGAGACCCAGGTTTGATTCCCTGGAGAAAGGAATGGCTACCCGCTCCAGTATTCTTGCCTGGAGAATTCCAAGGACAGAGGAGCCTAGTGGGCTACAGTCCATGGGGCTGCAAAGAGTTGGATATAAAGAGAAACAGAACTGATGAACCTAGTAGAGAGCAGACTTGTGGACACAGTGGGGGAAGACAAGGGTGGGGCAGATTGAGAAAGTAGCATTGACATATATATACTATCATGTAAAACAGATAGTGGGAAGTTGCTAAATAACACCGGTGCCTAGCCTTGCACGCTGTGACGATCTAGAGGGCTAGAGGGGGTAGGAGAGTGGGAAGGGAGGGGGGCTCACCACGAAAGGGATATGTGAATATACCCCTGTAATATCTATAATTATGACAGATTTGCATTGATGTATGGCAGAAACCAACACAAAATTATAAATTTTCCATCGAAAAAAAGAAATAATGAGCTACAAAAGACGTAGCAATTTTCATGTTACTTATCACTGTTTTCTTCCTGCTCCATCATTTCCAGGTACAAAATATTCTGGTACAAAATGTTTCCCATATTTTGTGTTCCTATTCCAGTTGGATTTAGTAAGGCTATATGTGTACTCTCGAGCTTTTAGAATCTCATTTGAGAGTAAACAAACAAACAAAAAAAGAATATTATAATGGACCAGTATCAAATACAAGGAAATCTGTGACAAAGCAGCATATCTATAAAAAATAATTATATTCATTGGTTGTTCCATGTATAAAAGTATTTTGTTTGACAGTTTTTATATAATTAGTACTTATAGCAGTGGGCCACACAGAATGGGTTGGACAGCAATAAATGGAAAGCAGCAATAAAATGAAAAAATTTGTTATGTGGGATAGCCAGGCCAAACTTCCATCATTGCATGCAAGTTGAGTAAAATTTGAGAGAGACGTTTAAACATTCTGTCAAGGTTGGTAGTTGATCAACGCTAAGGTTCAAACTGAGTGAAAGAGTCTGGCCTGATGTCCTCTAATCATTAAAGAAATGAAAGAAGAGAAACTTTGGAAGGTATGAGAAACTAGTAATTGAGTGCCTTTTAAAAATTTTTATGCCACTTCTGTATGTTTATTTGGAAAACTAAGTTTAGAAATCTAAGTTATTTTTACTTCTCTAGTAGAAACAAAAATTTGATTCTCTTAAACCCTGTCACATAAAAATTAGACAAGCTCTAAAAAAAAAAAAAAATTAGACAAGCTCTAATCCTCAGCTACTTGCTATTTTCCAAGTGATTGTGACTTCTCTGTCAAATCCATTTTTATTGTAAAATTTGGGGAAATTCCTTTGTGTGCCTCTGATCTCTTGTGGGACCACAGCTAAATAATTAGGAATTTTTGTTATTGTTACACTAAGAACTACATATTATAAGCTGGTACAATGAGGCTGGAGTGCTTGAGATACTTAGGTGTAAATCCTGATTCAGTTCCTGAAAACTTTGAAGAAAATCCTTTCAAGTCATAGTGCTTAAGTTCATGGATTTTAGAAATAGACTGCCTGGATTCACATCTTTAGGTCTGTATCCTTCAGGAAGGTACTCTTCTCCCAGGAAAGAGTAACGATTACTGTCCTGCCTACTGCAGGTACCAGCCTACAGATGACTAGAGCTGAAGGAAGGAAAAAACTTATTCTTAAATTAACTTTATAGTTTTGATTATTAGTACTGATCTGGACTTAATAAATACTGAACATAGACGGTACTTTGAGACTTAAACAGAATTTCTTACTACTTTGTTTGCTTGATTTTTCCTTGGTTACTTAGCCATTTATTTATTTGTATTGAGGTACAGTTGGTTGAATTACACTGTTGTGTTAATTTCTGGTGTATAGCAAAGTGACTCAGTTATACATATATTTTATTTTGTATTCTTTTCCATTTTGTGCTTATTTGTTTTTAAAATAAAAGATCAGAAAAATCTTAAGGATTGCTGTTATTATCATCAGAGACAGAAATAAAACTAGACAAATGAGTGATTTACAGGAACAGTGGAAGCAAAAATAAACTTGTTTTATGATTCCTGTCCCAAGTTTTCATTGTTGACAATAAGATATACCCAGATTTCACAAGGACACAGTCCCTGTATTGGAAACTCCTCCAATCCACTCTCAGCACTGTACTTTACTGAATGCAACTTAAAGAATACATATAAAGGGACTCTGTTCCCTTCCTAGAGGAATTTTTCCTGATATATTCCTCTTTTATTTACTTCTGCCTAGCCCATAACATGTCATGGTTCTCTTAAAACATTTACTGGGCCTTGTGTTCCTATACAAAAAGGAATAATAACAAAAACATTAGGTATAATAAATAGGGTTAAAATACTTCAGGGATCTATGTGAAGCAAATCCTTAGTTTTCAGACTATTTGAAATAATTCTCTGTGGCCCACCAGTTACAGTTTGTTTAGAGCGATTGACCCCAGGAAGTTACAGTTCAATATTAGTTGTGTTCCTCTGCCTATTCTTCATGTAGGGAAAGAACATGTGGATGAAAAGTAATGGCAGAATATTTTTCCCCTTCCATAAGTTTTAAACATTTTTACATAAAAAGGACAGTTGAGGAAGATGTAATAAATAATCAAAAGCGAAACACATTCCTTCTTTACATTTGGTGATGAATTCACACACCTAAATTATATTCTTAATATATATTCTTATTTTCTGAAGAAATATTACACACAGGAACATATATTATATCCATGTTGCTTTTTTCTAGGAAACACAGCGTAATGAGAGATGATATATCATTTAGGTATAAATACTGGTGACGCTGTATGAAGTAAACTATCTAAAGCTTCAGGCTGAAAACGTCATACACTGAATGCTCTGTGTAATAGCTCTCTCATCCTTCATAGCTCTTGCATGTCTATGGAAGAGGATGCTCGTGGAAACTTATATCACCTCCTATTCTTTATCACCTCTCACCTATATTTGAGAAGTATTGCTCAAACTATCAAGGCCATAGAGGTGAATATCACACTGAGAATGAGTTCTTTGCTCAATACAGATAATTTTTTGGACTTATGCTTGTTTAGAATATTTATTACAATCTCTGATTTATTTTAATTTTCCACAGAGGTCTCTATCAGCAAAGAATGGGATAATTCATGTAGCTATGATTTTCAAGACCTTGTAAGAAGGTAGCCTGAAAAATCCAGAAAAACTGCCTAGTTATTAAGTATCTCCTCCAAGCTTCATCTATGCTCTTTCTTTAATACCCTCCATAAGCCAAGGAAATTTAGGAAACTAAAATACCTGACAATGTTATCTGTACAAATTCCCTCTATGTGACATGTTTATTATATCATAAAATAGTTACTTTTCATATTCCAAGTATGCATTTTTCTTGTTTGCTTATTATTGATTACTTATATTGGTATATTATTCTTTCAGATAGTTTCTATATGACATATACAATTATAAAATAATTAAAAATATCATAATATTCAAGTGAAAAATATATGGCCATTTTAGAAGTTGCACGTTGCTATTTGAGGTGTGGTTCTCAGATCAACAGCATTAGCATCTCCTTATAAGCTTATGAGAGAATCAGAATCTCAGACTCACCTTAGACTTCATCTATCAGAATTCACACATAACACAGTCCCTATTAAATATCCACTGAAGTGTGAAAAGCACTATTCTAAGATTACAATAGAAATCTTATGAAAATTCAGGCATAGATTAAAGCAACACACATTCTTCTATTACAGTTTTTAAAAATTACTGTTTTCTTAGAGTAAACCATCTTTATAAGAGACTACTGAGTGAAAAATCCTATAGATTGGCCCTTAGGCTTATTCTGTCTAGTAATATGGAAGATAGCATGCAATGAGGATGGTTCACAGCAGGAGGGGATGGAAACAAAAGATACAAAATGCTAATGGTTTTATAGCTGAATTTTTGAAACAAATACTTCCAAATGTATATGATTAATTTATTGCTTTTTAAGAAGCACAGGTTGCTTTTTCATTTTGTAGATTGCCTCTTCTGATGTGCGGAGCTTTTTTAGTCTGATGTAGCCCGTGTAATATTGTCTTTAAAGTGCTAGAAGAATAAATGACGTAAGCACTGCACCTACATTTGGAAATTTTTCACTTAAGGCCTGTCTTTGAAAATGTTTTAGGTGCGACAATTTTGTATTCGTTCTTGCATTAATTACTCACATAAGATATTGGTTATTATTTTTCATTTTTTTTAATGGAGTGAAAATTTAGACTCATTGTTAACTTTATAATTTTATGATAATTTTCTCTGGTTTTTAAATTTGTCTTGGTGATACATTTTTATAACATGTCATTACAATTATTTCATTCAGTGTTGAAATAAAGAACTCTTATTATTAAATCCATATTTCTTAATAATACTTTTATTTAATTTTCATAAATAAGTACTACTACCATAAATTGGTTTGTACAAATAAAACTGATTCCTGGTAAGCATGTTTCTCAATTTGTGGGAGCTGTGAAGTTTATATTTTTTCCTAACTTTCAATAGAGGAGTTAATTTGTGAATTTTCTGAGTTGGTTAAGTGCAGGTTGGGAAACAGCTTCCTAATTTATTTTATATTTTTTCTTATTTGGGCTTCTTTATTTGACTACTTGCTTCTTTGTGAGTTAATTTTTGCAGAATATAAAATATGGGCATATTTTACCTTACGTATACTTTCCCATTTTCTCCATTGACCCCACTGACAGGTGACTTGAGGTACTCCTTGTGTCTCACAGATTATAGCATGAGCTATGACCCCATAAAACTGAAAGGACAGCAGTATCATGAAACACTTGGTTGACCTGAAATAAATACACTGTCTGTCTGCTTGTCACAGGCCTGTGACAACTTCAGAGCAAAGCGGAGGCCTGTCAAACATGCCGTGCAGGCTGCAGTTATCACAATAGCAAACACACCCCTTATCAAGGGAACAAGGGCCAGTATACCATGAGAAAAGACATGGCAAGCATCCATACCAGAACACACACACAGAGAAACCAAACATATTTGCACTCTTACAATTTACACAGGTCTCTCCCACATGAAAACAGCCCTTCAAGACCACAGCACTTGCTCAGTCAGAACTGACTCTTTGCGACATCATGGAGTAGAACCCACCAGACTCTTCTGTCCATGGGATTTCCCAGGTAAAAATACTGGAACGGGTGGCCTTTTCCTACTCCAGAGGATCTTTCTGACCCAGGGATCGAAGCTGTGTTGCCTGAATTGGTAGGCAGATTCTTTACCACTGAGCCATCCCTGCTTTTCCCTAAATTCATAGAGTCAGAGAAATATAAGTAAAATGAGAAAGCAGATACACCTCTTGCAATTTTAAGAATAAGAAAAATCCCCTGAAATAACAAAAATGAAACAAAACTCTCTGGTCAACTAGACGCTGAGTTCAAAAAAAAAGTAATAAAAATGCTGAAGGAACTGAGAAAGATTAGTGATATAAATGCAGATCACAAGGAACTAGAACTATAGAGAAACTAATCAAAATTAGACAACTTCATTGCTGAAACAAAAACTAAGCTAAGGGCAATGAATAGCAAACTAAATAATGCAGAAGAATTAATAAGTTTTGTGAAAGATATAACAGAAATCATCCAATCAGAACAGCAGACAGAAAGACCAAAAAAGAGTATCATACAAGAGCTACAGGATAATATAAAGCATGACAATCAATGCATAGTAGGAATCCCAGGAGATGAAAGAGACAAGGGGAATTGAAGATGTATTTGAATAAATTACAACTGTACAACCCCCAAACCTAAAAAAAGGAAACACATACCCAGTTACAGAAAGCACAGAGGGTTCCAAACAAGAGGAACTCCCAAAAGACCTACTCCAAGACATACCATAATTAAAATGATGAAAATTAGAGGATTCTTACAGCAGTAGGAGAAAAGCAAAGAGTCAGTCATAAGGAAATCCCCATAAGACTATCCTTGACTTTATTAGCATAATGGTCTAACCAAATTAACTAGAAAACAGTTCTACTATGGACTATAACAAATTTGACTTCTTACTATGCACAGAAGTTGGATAACCTGAATCAGGTAAAAATCTGAATGTAAAAAATCACTTGTGTCTCCAAACTCAAGTTGTATACATTAAATATTAAGAGATCTTATAAGCTGTTCATACTTAAGTGGTTTTAATAAAGTATCATGAATTTCTGTGAAGTACAAATGAGTTGAATCATTTGCATATCATATAGACTATCCATTCTATATTATTATTTTAAAAGGCAGTATTGCAACAAATACTCTTGACGATGTCCTGATGCCACAGCTGCAGAAAGTGCAATTATGCAAATGTCCCAACAGAAAGTTTCTGAAGTAACTGACAAAATGTTTATGAAAAGTTGAATTATATAAATATTGCCTTTATGAGGTCCTAATAGGTGCAAAGCTTTATTAAGGCTACTGAAAATAGCTGATAATGATAATATAGAGAGATAGAAATATAATACATTGCTATTAATGAATACACAATATTTTATGCTCCAAGGTTACTATACGTACATGATCTGGCATATAGTAACTCAAGTATCCTTGCAAAACATTATTATATCATAACAGTCTGACAACATCTTAATCAAAAGCTGAATCAATGCTATATCTTAGTTAATAACATTATTTGAGGAAGTATGCGTTTCAAAAGATATGTTGGTGGTGAAATGATTAAAGATATGGAATCTAGAATGCAAATATATATGCTTTAAAAATATCCACTTTTACATTTATTTCTTAGTTCTATTTGGCAAGTTCTTTTAGATATTAATGTAATAAGTAAAATGAAGAACTAAATATTTAATAATACAATTTCTTTGAAATTTTCAGAGATTAAAAAACTCTCTAAGATTGAACAAAGTTTACCACAAGTTTACCCTTGTTTACCACAAAAAAAGAGCATTAATACCAACTTGTCCAATCAAGAAACCACTAGGAAAAAAGAATGACTTACTTTTGAGTTTCATAATTGGTCCATCTCCTAATCAGTCTCAAAATTGTATGTAAATTAATTTATATTTTCTGTATTAGATACAACATCATATTAACCAAAAATGAAACAGCATGGCTTACTTAAGAACATCATGACCTTTTCAAGGTAATAAAGACACAGACTAAAAGAGTTTCAGAGTTATGATGGATAATTTACTAAATATACTAAAATATATTAGAATCTTTAAGGTACGAAAACCTTAAGTTATTTAGAAATATATTTGTTCTCACTAATATATTCAATATATTTTAATATTTTCTGAGCATATATGAATGTGTGTATATTTTCATTATCAATATATATTTAAATTCTCTTGTAGTATATTATAAAATGATGTTTCCAAAATTACATTTCTTGAACGATCTGAGGCCTGCAGTGTTCATAGAATACATTTTCTAATCACAATAAAATAAAATTAGAAATCCTGTAACAAAAATCTATCTTAGGAATTCATAAAACAAATAAATAACAAGCTAATGCATATTAAATTTTGTTTAAAGCAGAAGACAGAAGAGAACATATAGCTTTAAATTTTATTTGAGCAAAGTTTGAATTTATTTGAGCACAAATGAACTAGTCTTCAGTAGAATAATACAGTCAGTAACAAAATATGAATAAGTATGATATAATTGGTTATCAATAATAATAAAATGAAGGTGATTGGGACTTTAAAAAGATTAGGAAATTCGGCAATGTTTTTTGTGAGAAAAATGAGTAAAACATGAAGAAGACAAAAGTAAATATAGAATGAAAAGGGATACATTTAAACCTTTATAAAACATATATTCTATAAAAATATAAAGCATCGTAATGGATAGGAGAAAACATAACTTGAAATCAATTAGAAATCTTGATAATAGTTGAGTGGAAAACACAGGGATAAGTAGCATATATGTGTTGCAAATATATTTACATATTCAGGGACAGATTCCAAATCTACTAAAGTAATCCCATATGTTAAAAGAGCATGGGAAGAAGTAAAAAATAAAATAAAAGCATAAAATAAAGTAAGAAAGAGGACTAAACACAACAATTACAGTGCTCTGTGCACTGCGGAACAGGAATAGCTCAGATCTCAGAACATGAGACCATACTACAAAATAAATGATACTTTAAATCAAATAAAATATTATTTATCTGTAAGCCCTGTGTTTGTCACCTAATCCTTTCAAGTACACTGCAATATAATTGTTATACCTACTCTCAAGAGGGTATTTGTATACATATATGATTGCCTAGCACATGTAACAAAGATTTAAGATGCCTAGAATTTTATTTCAATAATATAAATAATGTAATACGAATTTGCAATTTTGAAACCTCCTCCTCTTGGAAATCGCCATTAGTCCCACCACAGAGCAGCCAGGTGGCCCATCCACAAACTGGAGGACAATTACTCTAAAAATATTCTTGCATTGTTGGAAAAGTTCTAGGTTCCGCAACAAACTTCCCAACCTGGGAATCCAGCAAAGGGACTGAGAAGCCCCAGGGAATCTGACTTTGAAGGTCAGCAGGATTTGATTACAGAACGTCCATAGGACTGGGGAAACAGAAACTCCTAGAGAGCACACGCAAAACCGTTTGCACACCAGGACCCAGGAGAAAGGAGCAGTGACCTCACAAGACATTGAGCCAGACCAGCCTGTGAGTGTCTGGGAGTCTCCGGCAGAGGAGTATCAGGCACCGGAGGCAGCAGCCCTGGGAGGCCCTGCTTGCTGCCAACAGCCCTTTTGGAGAAGGTTGCCATTAACTTTACCATAGTTTAGCCTCAGGCCAATTTACAGAGAGAGTGGACAGCCGCACCCATCAGCAGAAAACTGGAGTAAAGATTTATTGAGCATGGCCCTGCCCACCAGAGCAACACCCAGTTTTCCTCACAGCCAGGCACTCCCATCAGGAAGCTTGCACGCGCTTCTTATTCTCATCCATAAGAGGGAAGACAGAATGAAAACCGCAATCACAGAAAAATAACCAAAATGATCACATGGATCACAGCTTCATAACTCAATGAAACTATGAGCTATGCTATGAAGGGCCACCCAAGACAAATGGGTCGTGAGGGAGAATTCTGACAAAGCGTGGTCCACTGGAGAAGGGAATGGCAAACCACTTCAGCATTCTTGCCTTGAGAACCCCATGAAGAGTATGAAAAGGCAGAAAGATAGGACACTGAAAGATGAGCCCCTAAGTCAGTAGGTGCCCTGTTGCTACAAAGAGAAGAGTGGAGATATAACTCCAGAAAGAAGGAAGAGACGGAGCCAGAGCAAAAATGACTCCCAGTTGTTGATGTTTCTGGTGGTGAAAGTAATGTCTGAAGCTGTAAAGAACAATATTCCATAGGAACCTGGAATGTGAGGTCCATGAAATCAAGGTAAATTGGAAGTGCTCAAACAAGAGATGGCAAGAGGGAATATCGACATTTTAGGAATCAGTGACCTAAAATGGACTGGAATGGGCAAATTGAATTCGGATGACCATTGTATCTACTACTATGGCAAGAATACCTTAGAAGAAATGGAGTAGCTCTCATAGTCAACAAAAGAATCTGAAATGCAGTACTTGGATGCAATCTCAAAAACAACAGAATGATCTCTGTTCATTTCGAAGGCAAACCATTCAACATCACACTAATGCAACTCTCTGCCCCAACCACAAATTCTGAAGAAGCTGAAGTTGAATGGTTCTATGAAGATGCATAAGACCTTCTAGAATTATAGGGGACTGGAATGAAAAGTAGGAAGTCAAGAGATACCTGGAGTAATAGGCGAGTTTGGCCTTAGAGTACAAAATGAAGCAGGGCAAAGGCTATTAAAGTTTTGCCAAGAGAATGCAATGGTCAAAGCAAACACCCTCTTCCAAAAACAGAAGAGAAGACTCTACACATTGACATCACCAGATGGTCAATACCGAAATCAGATTGATTATATTCTTTGCAGCCAAAGATGGAGAAGCTCTATACAGTCAACAAAAACAAGACCGGGAGCTGAATTGTGGCTCAGATCATGAACTCCTTATTTGCAAACCACTAGGCCACTCAGGTATGACCTAAATCAAGTCCCTTACAATTATCCAGTTGAAGTGACAAATAGATTCAAGGGATTACATCTGATAGAGAGCCTGAAAAACTATGGTTCGAGGTTTGTAACTCTGTACAGGAGGTGGTAATCAAAATCATCTCCAAGGAAAAAAAATGCAACAAAGCAAAACTGTTTTCTGAGGAGGCCTTACAAATAGCTAAGAAAAGAGGAGAAGTGAAAGGCAAAGGAGAAAAGAAAGTATATACCCATCTGATGCAGACTTTCAAAGAATAGCAAGGGGGAGAGATAAGAAAGCCTTCTTAAGTGAACAATGCAAAGAAATAGAGGAAAACAATAAATGGGTAAGACTAAGAGATCTCAAGAAAACTGGAAATACAAGTGAACATTTCATGCAAAGATGTACACAATGAAGACAGAGACAGTGAGGACCTAATAGAAGCAGATTTATTAGAAAGAGGAGGCAGGATACACAGAAGACTGCACCAAAAAAAAAAAAAAAGATCTTAATGACCCAGATCATCACGATGGTATGATCACTCACCTAGAGCAGACACAATAAAGTGTGAAGTTTAGTGAGCCTTTGGAAGCAATACTACGAACAAAGCTAGTGTAGGTGATGGAATTCCAGCTGAGCTATTTCAAATCCTAAAAGATGATGTTGTTAAAGTGCTGCACTCAGTCATTTCAGTAGCTTAGTCCTGGCCGACTCTTTGTGACCCCATGGACCACAGCATGCCAAGCTTCCCTGTCCATTACCAACTCTCGAAGCTTACTCAAACTCACGTCCATCGAGTCCGTGATGTCATCCAACCATATCATCCTCTGTTGTCCCCTTCTTCTCCCGCCATCAATCTTTCCCAGCATCAGGATCTTTTCCAATGAGTCAGTTCTTCACATCAGGTGGCCAAAGTATTGGAGTTTGAACTACAGCATCAGTCCTTCCAATGAATATTCAGGACTGATTTCCTTTAGGATGGACTGGTTGGATCTCCTTGCAGTCCAAGGGACTTTCAAGAGTCTTCTCCAATGTCACATTTCAAAAGCATCAGTTCTTCAGTGCTCAGCTTTCTTTATAGTCCAAATCTCACATCCATATATGACTACTGGAAAAATCATAGCTTTGACTAGATGGACCTTCGTTGGCAAAGTAATGTCTCTGCTTTTTAATGTGCTATCTAGGTTGGTCATAACTTTTCTTCCAAGGAGTAAGCGTCTTTTTATTTCATGGCTACAGTCACCATCTGCAGTGATTTTGCAGCACCAAAAAATAAAGTCTCTCACTGTTTCCGTTGTTTCCCCATCTATTTGCCATGAAGTGATGTGACCAGATGCCATCATCTTAGCTTTCTGAATGTTGACTATTAAGCCAACTTTTTCACTCTCCTCTTTCACTTTCATCAAGAGGTTCTATAGTTCTTCTTTGTTTTCTGCCACTGGGTGGTGTCATCTGCATATTTGAGGTTATTGGTATTTCTCCCAGCAATCTTGATTCCAGGTTGTGCTTCATCCAGCCCAGTGTTACTCATGATGTACTCTGCCTATAAGTTAAATAAGTAGGGTAACAATATACAGGCTTGACCTATTCCTTTCCCAGTTTGGAACCAGTCTGTTGTTCCATATTCAGTTCTAACTTTTGCTTCTTGACCTGCATACAGATTTCTCAAGAGGCAGGTCAGGTGGTCTGGTATTCCTATCCTTTTAAGAATTTTCCATAGCTTGCTGTGATCCACACAGTCAAAGGCTTTGGCATAGTCAATAAACCAGATGGAGATGTTTTTCTGGAACTCTCTTGCTTTTTTGATGATCCAGTGGATGTTGACAATTTGATCTCTGGTTCTTCTGCCTTTACTAAATCCAACTTGAATATTTGGAAGTTCTTGACTCACATACTGTTGAAGCCTGGCTTGGAGAATTCTGAGCATTAATTTGCCAGTGTGTGAGATCCGTGCAATTGTGCAGCAGTTTAAACATTCTTTGGCATTGTGTTTCTTTGGGACTGGAATGAAAACTGACCTTTTCCAGTCCTGTGGCCACCGCTGAGTTTTCCAAATTTGCTGGCATATTGAGTGCACCATTTTCACAGCATTATCTTTTAGGATTTGAAATAGCTTAAGTGGACTCCATCACCTCCACTAGCTTTGTTCATAGTGATGCTTCCTAAGGCCCACTTGACTTCGCATTCCAGGATGTCTGGCTCTAGGTGAGTGATCACACCATCGTGATTATCTGGGTCGTGAAGATCTTTTTTGTAAAGTTCTTCTGTGTATTCTTGCCACCTCTTCTTAATATCTTCTGCTTCTGTTAATAAAGCATTTCTGTCCTTTATTGAGCCCATCTTTGCATGAAATGTTCCCTTGGTATCTCTAATTTTCTTGAAGAGATCTCTAGTCTTTCCCATGCTATTGTTTTCCTCTATTTATTTGCATTGATCACTGAGGAAGACTTTCTTATTTCTCCTTGCTATTCTCTGGAACTCTGCATTCAAATGCATATCTCTTTCCTTTTCTCCTTTGCCTTAAGCTTCTCCTCTTTTCTCAGCTATTTGTAAGTCCTCCTCAGACAATCATTTTTCCTTTTTGCATTTCTTTTTCTTGAGAATGGTCTTGATCACTGCCTCTTGTACAAGTCACGAGTCTCCATCCATAGTTCATCAGGCACTCTGTCTATCAGATGTAATCCCTTGATTCAATTTGTCACTTCCACTGTATAATGTGTAAGGAATTTAATTTAGGTCATACCTGAATGGTCTAGTAAAATGTTTTCCCACTTTTTTCAATTTAAGCCTGAATTTGGCAATAAGGAGTTCATGATCTGAGCCACAGTCAGCTCCTGGTCTTGTTTTTGCTGACTGTATAGAGCTTCTCCATCTTTGGCTGGAGAAAATATAATCAATCTTATTTTTGTATTGACTCTCTGTGATGGTCATGTATAGAGTCTTCTCTTGTGTTGTTGGAAGAGGGTGTTTATTATGACCAGTGTGTTCTCTTAGAAAAAGTCTGTTAGCCCTTGACATGCTTTGTTTTGGACTCCAAGGTCAAATTTGGCTATTACTCCAGGTATCTCTTGACTTTCTGCTTTTGCATTCCAGTCCCCTATAATGAAAAGCACGTCTTTTTTGGGTGTTAGTTCTAGAAGCTCTTGTAGGTCTTCATAGAACAACATCAGCTTCTTCAGCATTACTGGTTGGATTACTGTGATATTGAGTAGTTTGCCTTGGAAACAGAGATCATTCTGTCATTTTTGAGATTGCATTCAAGTACTGCATCTGTCTAGTCAAGACTGTGGTTTTTCGAGTAGTCATGTATGGATGTGAGAGTTGGACTATAAAGAAAGCTGTGTGCCGAAGAATTGATGCTTTTGAACTGTGGTGTTGGAGAAGACTCTTGAGAGTCCCTTGGACTGCAAGGAGATCCAACCAGTCCATCCTAAAGGAGATCAGTCCTGGGTATTCATTGGAAGGACTGATGCTGAAGCTGAAACTCCAATACTTTGGCCACCTGATGCGAAGAGCTGACTCATTTGAAAAGACCCAGATGCTGGGAAAGATTGAGGGCAGGAGGAGAAGGGGATGACAGAGGATGAGATGGTTGGATGGTATCACTGACTCAATGGACATGAGTTTGGATGTACTCCAGGAGTTGGTGATGGACAGGGAGGCCTGGCATGCTACAGTTCACGGGGTCGCAAAGAGTCGGACACGGCTGAGCGACTGCACTTAACTGAACTGAACTGCGTTTCTGACTCTTTTGTTTACTATGATGGATACTCCACTTCTTCTAAGGGACCCTTGACAATACTAGTAGACATAACGGTCATCTGAATTAGATTTGCCCATTCCAGTCCATTTTAGTTCACTGATTCCTAAAATGTTACTGGAGATGGAAATGGCAAACCACTTCAGCATTTTTGCCTTGAGAACCCCATGAACATCTGCACTCAGTACGCCAGCAAATTTGGAAAACTCAGTAGTGGTCACAAGACTGGAAAAAGCAATGCCAAAGAATGTGCAAACTATCACACAATTGCGCTCATTTCACATGCTATCAAAGTAATGTTCAAAATTCTTCATGCTAGGCTTCAACAGTACATGAGCCGAGAACTTCTAGATATACAAGCTGGATTTAGAAAAGGCAGAGGAACCAGAGATCAAATTGCCAACATCCATTGGATCATAGGAAAAGTAAGAGAATACCAGACAAACCAACTACTTCTGCTTCACTGACTATGCTAAAACCTTTGACTGTGTGGATCACAAAAAAACTGTGGAAAATTGTTCAAGAGATAGGAATACCAGACCACCTTACCTGCCTCCTGAGAAACCTGTATGCAGGTCAAGAAGCAACAATTAGAACTGGACATGGAACAACATACTGCTTCCAAATTGGGAAAAGAGTATGTCAAGGCTGTATACTGTCACCCTGCTTAATTAAGTTATATGCAGAGTACATCATGGGAAATGCCAGACCAGATGAAACTCAAGCTGGAAACAATATGGCCAGGAGAATTGTCAATAACCTCAGATATGCAGATGACACCACCTAATGGCAGAAAGTGAAGAGGAGCTAAAAAGCCTCTTGATGAAGTTGAAAGAGGAGAATGAAAAAACTGGCTTAGAACTCAACATTCAAAAACTAAGATCATAGCATCCAGTCCCATCACTTCATGGCTGATAGACTGGGGGAAAAGGGGATATGGTGGCATATCTTATTTTCTTGTGCTCCAAATCACTGTGAGCAGTGACTGCGACCATGAAATTAAAAGAATCTTGCTCCTTGGAAGAAAAGATATTACAGACATCAACAGCACATTAAAAAGCAGAGACATCACTTTGCAACAAAGGTCCATATAGTCAAATCTATGGTCTTCTCAGTGGTCATGTATGGATGTGAAAGCTGAAGTATAAAGAAAGCTTAGTACCAAAGAATTGATGCTTTTGAACTGAGATGTTGGAGAAGACTCTTGAGAGTCCCCTGGACAGCAAGGAGATCAAACCAGTCAATTCTAAAGGAAATCAACTCTGAGTATTCATTGGAAAGACTGATGCCGAAGCTTAAGCTCCAATACTTTGGCCACCTGATGTGAAGAGCCGACTCTTTGGAGGAGACTCTGAGCTGGGAAAGTTTAGGGCAGGTAGAGAAGGGGACCACAGAGGATGAGATGGTTGGATGGCATCATCCATCTACTCAATGGATATGAGTTTGAGCAAATTCTGGGAGATGTTGAAAGACTGTGAAGCCTGGCATGCTGCAGTCCATGGGGTTGCAAAGAGTCCTACCCAACTGAGCATTTAAGCAACTATTAAAGATATATAGAATTTATGAGTTTCCTAATTTGCTTGATATAGCTCTAAGTTTTTAAATTTAGCTATTTATTATATGTTGTTGAATATGTTTGGAAAATTTCACTTTTAAACCAGCTGCTACTGCTACTGCCAAGTCACTTCAGTCGTGTCTGACTCTGTGCGACCCCATAGACGGCAGCCCACCAGGCTCCCCTGTCCCTGGGATTCTCCAGGCAAGAACACTGGAGTGGGTTGCCATTTCCTTCTCCAGTGCATGAACGCGAAAAATGAAAGTGAAGTTGCTCAGTCGTGTCCGACTTTTAGCGACCCCATGGACTGCATGGGTCCTACCCTACCAGTCTCCTCCATCCATGGGATTTTCCAGGCAAGAGCACTGGAGTGCGGTGCCATTGCCTTCTCCTTTAAACCAGCTAGCTCTACCTAATTATTGTCCCCATTATAACATTTGATAAATACAGTTTTGTAGAGGAAAAGGAAATATTTTCTCTTTGGGGGTACGCATTTTCCCAATCATGTTATTTTGTAAGCATGTTAATTTGTATGAAATATGGGTACTTTGAGGCTGTAGGCTAGGACGAACTAAACTGATGACTCAGTGGCTGGCACCATTAATCACTTCCGTTCTGATTTTCATTCTGGCTCTCGTGACCCTGCCTTGTACTGCGTTTTCCTTCCTTCACAGAACAAATCAGTTGAGTCAAAAGCCCAGGACTAATCAGAACAACTTCCCTGTAGCATTTGTTGGCTAGAGATTCAGTATTACATTTTCAAATAGAGTTTCAAGTCTCATGTGAAGAAGTCCAATAGTAAATCTGTTTCCAATTTTATAGACAGATATAGAGAGATATGTAGCTGCTCTCAATTTAAAGTACGTTTTTATAAAATAATAAAATACATTAAAAATGTAAACAGTGTATCTACTTGATGATATATCAAAGTGTGTATTGATACAGCTAATTTTAATATATATACTTTGGATAAATTTACACAGAGGATTTTATTGTTTCTATTTCTTAGAAAACTTTGATATAATATTTCAAGCAATGTCACATTTGAAGTCCATAGAGAGCAAACTTCGAGGCCAATATTTGCAAAAATGTGGATGTTAGTAGGAATAGTAATAAATGCATACCAATGCAATGTACTAAATATATAATAAATATACATGTTAAAATACAGAAGTCTGTAAAAATACTTAAAATTTAAATTTAAAAATTATATACATACCTATACTATTCAAGTAAGCAACAAAAAAGATACTAAGATTATTTTCTAAATATTTTTCTGGGTGACCATTTAAAAAAACATATTCTTCCCAATATAGGGAAAGAAGCATAATTAGATTTATAATAGTCACAATTATTTTAAAAGGTACTATTTTTTAAATAAAATTTATGACCTTCTTTGTTTATAAAACCACTCCATAAATTCACTTTCCACCTGCACTTTACTTGCCACTTGACTAAAACATATTATGCAACTGTTGTTTTTTATTCAATACTTGCCTTTTTCTTAATATTTAGACTACATTTTTAGAGCTTTGAAGTTTAAAGCCAAACTGAAAGGGAGGGAGAGATTTCCCATATTACCTCTGCCCCTATAATGCACTTTCTCACATTACCAACATCCCACACAAAAGTGGTAAGTTGAATAAGCCTACATAGACCAAACATAATCACCCAAAGTCCATAGTTTACATCAGGGTTCACGCTCAGTATTGACATTCTGTGGGTTTGGACAAGTATATAGTGTTATGTGCGGCTTCCCCAGCTCTGTGTTAGAAGAATCTGCCGGCAATGCAGGACACACAGGTTCTATCTCTTGGTTGGGAAAATTCCCTGGAGAAGGAAACAGCAACCCCCTCCAGTATTCTTGGTTGGGAAATCCCACTGACAGGGAGCCTGGTGGTGTAAAGTCCACTGGGCCGCAAAAGTCAGACATGACTCGGCGACAAGACAGTAACAACACCGTGTCGTGCATTCATCACTGTGGATTCATGCAGAGTATTTCTCTGCTCAAAAAAATTCTGCTCTACCTATTAATTTCCCCTCTGCAAGAACCTGCCTTTAAAAAAAATTTGTATTAACAATATGACTCTTATTTATTAACTAATAATTTGTCTCAGGCAACATGCTCAGTGAATTACATGTATTATCTTATTTTTTACTATATCTCTGTGAAACTGAATGCTATTACTATTATCATTATCATCTTTATCACTTAAATTTTAAAAATGAGAAAACTGAGCCACATGAAGTTTCTTTTTTTTTATCACATGCACAAAACCAAGTGGTTTAAAAGTGACTGAAGCAAGATGTGAATTACCTGTCTCTACTCTAAGATTCAGCCACTACACCTACTTCCATGCCAAGTCACATTAGGGACGTTAATTTTGTCCAGTTAGTGGGGGACAACTCTGATGTCATAGTAGTTGTCACAGCACTCATCTCTAAAGTTAGAAGACACAGGGAATTTGTTAATGGATAGCTTTTTACCTGTCAGGAGTACTCTGTCTTTATGAAAGCTCGTCATTTTAAGTTTTCCTAGAGTATCTCTAACTCACTCTAGCTAACAATTCATATATTTGCCAAGTACTGTTACGTTATATTTAAGTAATGTACCTTTCATAACTTTTCTATTCAGTTATTTTTCTAAATATGTTTTATTTGTTTAAAATATACTGAATTGACAGTGTTGGGAGAACAAACTATAGAATGAAGCTAATGGCTTTTTCACCCAGTTTTTCTAGAAAATTCAGTAAACATAATTTAGGTGGAAACATATCTCTTTTGCAAGGTTATGTTACAAGGATTAATAAAACTCTCAATCAAGCTTGATTCCATGTATCTTGTAGGTTGTGATGCAGTTTCTAGATTTAACATTGTTCAAGGAATAGACTAGACATTCTATTTTTTTTGTTATTGCCAAAAAAGAAAATGAGAGGATGATGCAAAGAAACATCAATGCTGTAACAGTACAATCATAAAGAATTAACATAAAACTAAACAAAGAAACACGGCACCTGGAAGTTTCAATTATATCTTTGAGATGTAAGTATGACATAAAAGAGATTATTTTGCATATTATAAAATGGCTTTAATATGTGTTATTTTGCATATTAAGAAATGGCTTATTAAATATATGATAGAAATAACTTCCCTCAGATTACACAGAGATACTAGAAATACTTTTTTTTTAAACCAACTAAAAAGGATACTTTTGAGAATGCAAAGAGGCACTATTAAGAATTACACTGGGGCCACAGGTATGCAGTGAGATGAGTAGACCAAAACCTCTGATCATCCTACTTAGGAAGATGCCTGTCTCTGGAATCTATGAACTACATGGCGCTGTTTGTAAAGGACCCACCTGCCAATGCAGGAGGCGTAAGAGACACGGGTTTGATCCCTGGGTCAGGAAGATCCTCTGGAGGAGTGCATGGCAACCCACTTCAACCCGGAGAATCCCAAGGATGGAGGAGCCGGGTGGGCCATACTCCATGAGGCACAAAGAGTTGGACACGACTGAAGTGACTTAGCATGTACATATGAGTATACACTACACCAGGGATCTCATATTTCTGTAAACATTTTTTTCATCATAATCTGTGCATTGTAATGATAAATCCATTTAAGAATTCCCAGCATGGTTCCAAAAATTAGACTTCAAGTTCTACATTGTAAATTTCAGAGGAAAACGAAATTCATGTTCCATACAACATCCCATGTGTTACTATAGGAGCAGAGCAGGATTATTTTACCACTTTGTAATACACAACTATTTTGGAACTGACTAAGCGGAAGCTCATATGCATTTGCACTGAAATGTCATCTAAATAATATGCACTTGAAAGATGATCTGTATAGGGAAAAACAATTCAAATCAGTAGTTTCAGGTCTTTATGATCAATTGCTAGCAAGAGGTCTAGAATTCCACAGTGACTTAGAGAAAGGCCAATATTCTTAACTTATAATTAAGCAAACTAAAGTATGAATCAGTTATATTTTTCACCAAATTGAGACAAAAAATTGGTGAAAGAACTTTTAGAAGGTGTACTAATCTTGACAGGGCACATCCAATGCTCTTTCCACTATAGAAGACTGCCCTCAGTGAAGTGTAGCTGACATAAAGTCTTAGTTTGGCTCCTGTCCTATTCCATCATAATGAAGTATTAAGTATCCAAGGATCCAAACAGTCCACACTCTTTAATTTTGTTGGTTCCCTCAGTGTTCCTCACCATATAGTATAAAGGGGCATTTGCTTACTGTAACCCAAAACACAGTTCCCTTCCATTTTTAAAATCCCTATAAATAAAAATGGTTCACTTTTAAAATTCTGCAAGAGTCTGAACAATATTGGGTCTACTTCTAGAAGAATATTTCACAAAATCTAATGATGGAACCCAGAGTATAACAGCAGAATGAATGGTTAAAGCTCAAATGCTGTAATTTCAAACTATTGATCAGTGGTAACTTGGGGCACCTCTCAGTTCACTGGCATTTGGCAAACAAGCAAGTTAGGTTAAGTATGAATGGTTAATGTTGAAGTAACTCAATTTACTAAATTTTCATAGGAAATATTTTCTCCTTTTTTCCTCCATAATTGGTCTATATTTCTAATCTGCCCATTTGTTTGTTTGTTTTGAAAATGATAACTGCTTTTAATTAGAACTAAGCTAGAAGAAGAGCAATCTTTAAATGATCTTTTTGCTAAAATATTAGGTCAGGGTCTATTTTTCTAAAGGTATAGATAGCCATCAAGTAATTATATATCATATTAATAAAACAGTATGGTAAACACTCTATATCTGCTTATTACTCCTTAGGGCTCAAAAACAAGTATCAATATGCTATATTTTTACCTGTCACTTTGAAACATTATAAGCTAAAGTTAGCAATGATTTAAACTGTATTAATATTGTTCAATTCAAATGTCTTTAGTTTTTTCTATGAAAAGGGCTATATTTATACTATATATGAATATATATTTGAATAAAATTCAACTATTTAATTTAATATTGCACAATATATTTGGTGTATTTTAAAGATGATTTACTTACAGCTATAAAAACTGTCAGTTATATCATTGTTGGATGTATTTTCTACGGTAGTTCAGTAATGTTGGATATTGCATATTTTATTTCCAACTACAGCAAAATAAAAAATGTTTAGTATTTAAACCCACATATAATTTAAAGGAATACAAATCTGTGTTAACAAGTAAAAACATTTATTTTGAAGTTTAAAATAAAAGCAGAAAGCATTTTTATTTCACCTAACTTTGGACTTGTTTACTAAGTCCAAAGTAACGGGTTGGCCAAAAACTTAATTCAGGTTTTTCCATAAGATGTTGGGAAAAACCAAAAAGATGTTTTGGCCAACCCAGTGACTTAGACAAGTTTAATACAAGTGTGAAGAAGTCACCAAGTTGCTGTTTTTATTTCAAATGCACAGTGGAGACCTTAGTGAATTTACTCTGCCAGTTCTTCCTCTGTTGGCTTCCTTCCTTGTTGTTTCTACTTGGGGACATCCATGCAGGAGAGTTATTGGCAAGAGTAAGGAGGCAGGCATGCACTTTCCAAATGAACCCCACAGGGCATAAAGTCTTTGAGCTTCAGAATGTATCTTCTATCATACTTCAAGATACATCATCTTTGCACTTGATGGATTTCTAAATGTGTTTAAACAAAGCACATGTAACAAGTAATCAGACTAAGATTCTTCAATTAATGAATCCTCTGAATGTTTAACCCCTTTATAAAGAAGTTGACTATTTTAAACACAGAGAATAATCAGATATTTTGGTAAGAAATGTTTGCCTGTTTCATATATTGAATAGTTCTTATCAGTACTAATTTACAATCTTCCTTTGTTTCTCTAGCCGTTTAACTACAAGCACATACATGCACACATGCATATAGATGCAATACTCACACATATTTATGCATCATTTGATCTTCCCTTGGGCTGGGAGCAGTAGAATACAAAGAAAGAAAAATTTGGTTCACAGTATCTTCAACAAGTCTATTTAAACTGCATCATCTCAGGTTCAACTCAAAGAAAGAGCATTTACAGTGATATATTCAAAGGGATACCACATACACGTTGATTCTTTCTTCACTATCTAGCCAAATCAGTTCATCAGCATACATCCTACAAGAACAAAGTAATAAGGTATTAAAAGGAATAAATTTCAATATTTATCCTTTGACAGATATCATGTTTAAATCCATATCTTCATGTGAAAATCTTTCTTTCTGTTTAGCTTCAAAATGATGAGTTAAAGAGAGTAAGTGCAAGAGTCCAGTCATTTTATACTTGATCAGACAGGGACATATATTTTCTCTACAGTACCTCTCATCTCTATGTAAAGTTCCCAGGAAACTTACATATATGTTAGATAAATTATATTAGTCAATGTGAACTATAACCTGAGAAAATAAAAATATATAATAAGGGAAGTTTAATTTTTATCACAAAATTAAAATTCAGAAAAGCAAAAGGACCCAAACCAAAAAGGAAAAAGTACTACTGGGCTTTTTTTTCCTTAGGACTTCCTTCATAGCTCAGTTGGTAAAGAATCTGCCTGCAATGCCGGAGACCTGAGTTAGATTCGTAGGTCAGGAAGATCCTCTGGAGAAGGAAATGGCAACCCACTCCAGTAGGAGCCTGGCAGAAGGCGAGGGTGGGAAGATCTGAGAGAATAGCATTGAAACACATATATTATCATATGTGAAACAGATCGCCAGTCTAGGTTTGATGCATGAGATAAGTGCTCAGGGCTGGTGCACTGGGTTGACCCAGAGGGATGGGATGGGGAGGGAGGTGGGAGGGGGTTCAGGATGGGGAACACATGTAAATCCATGGCTGATTCATGTCAGTGTATGGCAAAAACCACTACAATACTGTAAAGTAATTAGCCTCCAACTAAAATAAATAAATTTAAAAAAAAGAAAGAGTTGGACACGACTTAGTGACTAAACCACCACCACTATTAGGTTTTTAGTAAATTGCTATTTTTTTTTACAGCTCTCTAAGTATGTCAAAAAGGGAGTGATTTAAATAAGAACATTCAAAAGTCTTTTATATGCTAGATCATTTATGAATTTAGGCCTTAAAACAACAAAGACAGATGTTTGTATTTTGAATCACCAGCTACAGATATCACTATAAAACTTCAGGGTAGTTCATAATAGTCAAATTATTCATATATCTACATCTATCTTATCTATCTTTCTATCTGTCTGTATAGAAAGAGAGTGTGGCTACAGAGACAGGTTTGTACTTTGATTCTTCTATGGGTTCTTGATACATTATCCATACATCTGCCCTATCTGCCAATGGGTCTCTCTCTCTCACATGGGTCTCTTTTGGCATCTGTTTTCATAGGATGCAATGTCTGGTCATTTTAACTCTATTCTAAGCAAGATAGGATCCTGTGTTTTTACTTGGTTGCATCCAATTAAATTTTATTACGTTTTGTTCTGGCAAACAGGCAAATCAGCTTGATTCTGTCAAAGCTTGGTGTCAATCATTACCCAGGATACAGACTACTCCTCACTGAAGGGCTAGAGATACTGTACCTCTAAAATATCCTTCTTGGATTATAAGAAAACACCCAGATGCTGATAGGTATCTTCACTGTTCCCCGTCAGCTGTCCTCTTCCTGACCTGATAGCGTCTGTCTCAGTGTACACACAGCTTCATCTTCAGGCAAAACCTCACGGAGGGCCCTATGCAGAGCTCCAGATCTGCTTCTCGGACAAAGTCTTCATCCCTGATTTCTTGTCCTACAAATTCCAACTGATTCAGGAGCCCCAGCCTCCAAACCTCTCCGTGGGTCTTTTAATTAGGTGACTGTTCTTAAGGCTCCTATTCTGTTTGTCGCAATTTGGGTAGTGATCCCACAGAACGCAAGTGAAGATGCAGAGGTCACTTATGTCCTTCCTCTCAAGCATCACAGCCCTGGGCTGTCTGATGCCTGATAAAAAGGTGCTTCATGGGTGCTCATCAAGTCTTTGTTTCTTAGTTGGTCAAGGCAGTAAACAACCAACAGCTGCTATGATATCAAGGCTCCATCCAAAGTTCCTGTCTACTTTTCATGCCTCTTTGCTTTCTTTTATCCTCCTCAAATTTTCCTCTTTAGCAATAACCTGAAAAATATGCCTGCTTTCCTATCATTGGTTAAAACCTAAGATTTATCACCATGATTTCCCACATTACTCCTGATTACTTTCAGTTCAGATAAAAGTTTTAACATGATTTAATTTTTTCCTCTTCACCAATGACTTTGAATTTTAGGAACAAAACCATTAACTCAGGAAGAAAAAACATATTAACAAATTTTTGCATAATGGAATCAGAAACAAAACTACTATTAACAAAGTTTTTTTTTTTAATCAATAAAGTTCCTTTCAAGGGTTTTTTGTAGCATTTGTATTGTCTCAAATTTTTTTGTAGTTTTAGTTTAGTAACCAATATCAATCCTTTAATAGCCATTGCTAAATTCTCTATTAAATGAGATTAAAGTATGGGAAAACCTGGCCTTACACAAGCATTACATAATCACTTGCTACTGCTGTAATCATCATTGCCATCATCATTAAATGACACCACAATCACTAGCAACATCAAAATATCTTAAGCTGCAAATTGCTTTTTAGTTCATTTCCTGATTCATCTCTGTAATTCAGAGATGACAGATTCAATGACAGACCTCTTTTGGAATAAACTGAGTCTCTCTTCAAGAAAAACACTTTGACCACTAGTTGACCATACCAAAAAAAAAACCACAGAAATAAATAAATAAGTTCTACAGTATAGTTTTAATAATACTGTGACTCTAAGTGCCACACATTTACAAGGTTAATTGATTTATCAGTTCAGTCGCTCAGTTGTGTCTGACTGTTTGTGACCCTATGGACTGCAGCATGCCAGGCTTCCCTGTCCATCACCAACTCCCGAAGCTTACTCAAACTCACATCCATGGAGTCAGTGATGCCATCCAACCATCTCATCCTCTGTTATCCCCTTCTCTTCCCGCCTTCCAGAGTCTTTTCCAATGAGTCAATTCTTTGCATCAGGTGGCCAAAGTATTGGAGTTTGAACTACAGCATCAGTCCTTCCAATGAATATTCAGGACTGATTTCCTTTAGGATGGACTGGTAGGATCTCCTTGCAGTCCAAGGGACTTTCAAGAGTCTTCTCCAACGTCACACTTCAAAAGCATCAGTTCTTCAGTGCTCAGTTTTCTTTATAGTCCAACTCTAACATCCATACATGACTACTGGAAAAACCATAGCTTTGACTAGAGGAATCTTTGTTGGCAAAGTAACGTCTCTGCTTTTTAATATGCTGTCTAGATTGGTCATAGCTTTACTTCCAAAGAGGAAGCACCTTTTAATTTCATGTCTGCAATCACGATCTGAAGTGATGTTAGAGCCCCCAAAAATAAAGCCTCTCAAAGATTCCATTGTTTCCCATCGATATGCCATGAAGTGATGGGACCATACGCAATAATATTCATTTTTGGAATGCTGAGTTTTAAGTGAACCTTTTTCCTCTCCTCTTTCACTTTCATCAAGAGGCTCTTTAGTTCTTCTTTACTTTATGCCATAAGGGTGGTGTCATCTGCATATGTGAAGTTATTGATATTTCTCCTAGCAATCTTAATTCCAGCTTGTGCTGTATCCAGACCAGCATTTCACATGATGTACTCTGCATATAAGTTAAATGAGTAGGGTGACAAGGATGTATTCCTTTCCTGATTTGGAACCAGTCTGTTGTTCCATGTCCAGTTCTAACTGTTGAATCATGACCTGCATACAGATTTCTAGGAGGCAGGCCAGGTGGTCTGGTATTCCCATTTATTGAAGAATAATCCACAGTTTGTTGTGATCCACACAGTCAAAGGCTTTGGCATAGTCAATAAACCAGAAGTAAATGTTTTTCTGGAACTCTTGTTTTTTTACCAAGATCCAGCAGATGTTGGCAATTTGATCTCTGGTTCCTCTGCCTTTTCTAAATCTAGCTTGACTATCTGGACGTTCATGGTTCAGGTACTGTTAAAGTCTGGCTTGGAGAATTTTGAGCATTATTCAGCCAGTGTGTGAGATGAGTGCAATTGTGCAGTAGTTTGAACATTGTTGGCATTGCCTTTCTTTGGGATGGAATGACAACTGACCTTTTCCAGTCCTGTGACCACTGCTGAGTTTTTCAAATTTGCTGGCATATTGAGTGCAACACCTTAACAGCATCATCCTTTAGGATTTGAAATAGCTCAACTGGAATTCCATCACCTCCACTAGCTTTGTTTGTAGTGTTGCTTCCTAAGGCCCACTTGACTTCAGATTCCAGAATGTTGGCTCTAGGTGAGTGATCACACCATCGTGGTTATCTGGGTCATTAAGATTTTTTCAGTACAGTTCTTCTGTGTATTCTTGCCATCTCCTCTTATTATCTTCGGCTTCTGTTAGGTCCATATCATTTCTGTAGTTTGTTGTATCCATCTTTGCATGAAATGTTCCTGTGGTATCTCTAATTTTCTTGAAGAGATCTCTAGTCTTTCCCATGCTATTGTTTTCCTCTATTTCTTTGCATTGATCTCTGAGGAAGGCTTTCTTATCTCTCCTTGCTATTCTTCAGAACACTGCACTCAAATGGGTATATCTTTCCTTTTCTTCTTTCATTTCTCTTCTTTTCTCAGCTATTTATAAGGCCTCCTCAGACAACCATTTTGCCCTTTTGCATTTCTTTTTCTTCAGGCTGGTCTTGCTCACTGCCCCCTGTACAATGTCATGAACCTCCATCTATAGTTCTCCAGGCACTCTGTCTATTAGATCTAATCCCCTGAATCTATTTGTCACTTCCCCTGTATAATGTGTAAGGGATTTGATTTAGGTGATACCTGAATGGTCTAGTGGTTTTACCTACTTTCTTCAATTTAAGTCTGAATTTGGCAAAGAGTTTATGATGCTAGCCACAGTCAGCTCCTGGTCTTGTTTTTGCTGACTGTATAGAGCTTCTCCATCTTTGGCGGCATAGAATATAATCAATGTCATTTTGGTTTTGACCACGTGGTGATGTCCATGTGTAGAGTCTTCTCTTGTGTTGTTGGAAGAGGGTGTTTGCTATGACCAGTGAGTTCTCTTGGCAAACTCTGTTGGCCTTTGCCCTGCTTCATTTTGTACTCCAAGGCCAAATTTGCCTATTACTCCAAGTATCTCTTGACTTCCTACTTTTGCATTCCAGATCTCTATAATGAAAAGGACACCTTTTTTGGGTGTTGGTTCTAGAAGTTCTTGTAGGTCTTCATAGAACCACTCAACTTCAGCTTCTTCAGCATTACTGATTGGGTCATAGACTTGGATTTCTGTGATATTGAATGGTTTGCCTTCAAAATGAACAGAGATCATTCTGTCGTTTTTTAGATTGCATCCAAGTACTGCATTTTGGACTCTTTTGTTGACTGCAATGGCTACTCCATTTCTTCTAAGGGATTCTTTCCCACAGTAGTAGACATAATGGTCATCTAAATTAAATTCACCCATTCCAGTCCGTTTTAATTCACTGATTCCTAAAATGTCAATGTTCACTCTTGCCACCTCCTGTTTGACCACTTCCAATTTACCTTGATTCATGGACCTCACATTCCAGGTTCCTATGCAATATTGTTCTTTACAGCATCAGACATTACTTTAACCACCAGACACATCAACAACTGGGAGTCATTTTTGCTCTGGCTCCATCTCTTCCTTCTTCCTGGAGTTATTTCTCCACTCTCCCCTTTGTAGCAATAGGGCACCTACTGACTTAGGGGCTCATGTTTTAGTGTCATATCTTTCTGCCTTTTCATACTGTTCATGGGGTTCTCAAGGTAAGAATACTGAAATGGTTTACCATTGCCTTGTCCCATGGGCCATGTTTTGTCTGAGCTCTCCATCATGACCTGTCCGTCTTGGCATGGCTCATAGTTTCATCGAGTTAGATAAGGCTGTAGTCCGTGTGATCAGTTTGATTAGTTTTCTGTGACTGTGGTTTTCATTCTATCTGCCCTCTGAGGGATAAGGATAAGAGGCTTATGGAAGCTTCCTGATGGGAGAGACTGACTGTGGGGGAAAGTGGGTCTTGTTCTGATGGGCAGGGCCATGCTCAGTAAATATTTAATCCAATTTTCTGTTGATGGGTGGGGCTGTGTTCCTTCGCTGTTGTTTGACATGTGACCTGAAACCAAACTATCATGGAGATAATGAAGATAAAGGTGACCTCCTTCCAAAGGATCCATGCACACACTGCCGCACTCAGCGTCCCCAGCCCTGCAGCAGGCCACCACTGACCCACGCCTCTGCTGGAGACTCCTGGACACTCACAGGCAAGTCTGGGTCAGTCTTCTGTGGGTCACTGCTCCTTTCTCCTGGGTCCTGGTGTTCACAAGCTTTTGTTTGTGCCCTCCAAGAGTCTGTTTCCCCAGTCCTGGGTGAGTTCTGAACCAAATTCCACTGCCCTCCAAAGTCAAATTCTCTGGGTGTTATCATTCCCTTTTCCAGATCCCCAGGTTGGGAAATCAGTTGTGGGTCCTAGAACTTCCTTAGCAGCGTGAGGATTTATTTGGTATAATTGTTTGCAGTCTGTGTGTCATCTGCTTGGTGGCTCTGTCGTGGGGTTAATGGTGACTTCCTCCAAGAGGAGGTCACACCCAGGTCTGCTGCACCCAGAGCCACTGCCCCTGCGGCAGGTCACTGCTGACCCCTACATCTGCAGGAAACACTCAAATACTCAAAGGCAGGTCTGGCTCAGTCTCAGCGGGTCTCCTGGTGTGCACAAGGTTTTGTTTGAGCCCTCTGAGCATCTCTGGTGGGTATGGGTTTTGATTGTAAACTCAATTTTGCCCCTCCTAATTGATTTATGGACTACCTCGCAGACTTTAGGAAATATCTAATGTCAGTATAAAGTCCCTAATTCACTTGCAGATATAATTCACAGCATCTATAAATCATAAATTACTGTGATTAATTAAAAAAAAAACAGGACTTCTTTTCAAGAGAAATACTGTGTCAAATAGGCAATCATATTTACTTATATACCATCATCTACACTGTGACCATAAACCACAGGCTTTGAAACTCAATTATCATTGTGTCTTCCCTGACTCAGTTCTCTCAAAAAGTGTTGCAGTTATGAATGTGGAAGTGATTCAGAGCTTAATTTCAGTTCAGTTTTATGTCAAGTACCTCCTTTAATTAATGGTAACAATAAGGAAGTTCACGAAACCTAGAACTAGACTGTCATGCCCTAACTTTCCCCAGTACTCATTACACATCTAAACTGGAGGAAAGAATAAATGATGTGCTTTGGATTTGTTACTGGTGCTATGAGGAAGACTAAGACCAAGATATGTATGTTGATAACTATCTGTCTTCTCATTATTATTCTATAAAGATTTTATACTCTGTTGAAGGTAATTTACTAAGTTCTCCTGGCACACAAGTGAGCTTCCTTAGGAAGCACTTGTGTCTCTAAAACTGAATCCGTGATAAAAAATAAGTGTGGAAAATCATTTTAAAAAGGTTTGTAAGAAAATTGAAACTATTTAGAAGTCCAAGTCAGTGTTAGAATATATGTGCAGATTTAATGTTATGAATGCATTTGCATTTTAAGGGAGTTTAAATCAATTCTCTTTATACATACCTGTCACACTTTGGGCTTAAGGTTTCTAACATATAGTATGAGAAGTGGAGGCCATGTAGCCCTTGTAATACAGGTTGTTGTTCCCATCTTAGTGATGATATAATAAATCATGTTCATAATAAATCATATTAATAGCGTTCTCTGGTAGAATTCAGGTTCACACTTTCCTTTAGCATTTGATTCTATAATCAGGCTAAATCCCTGTGCAGAGGTGCCACCTATGAGTCTGGGGTTGTAGATCTCTGTACAACCTGATGGTAGCATGTAAACAAATACAGGATGCTAAGGAAAAGTAAGTTTTTGAATGTGGAAAGTTATTTGCAAAATCACAAATTGAAAAACTAAAGTTCATGTATATAATTCCCATGCCTCCACATCCTCATATGTAAAATCACAGAACTGACTGAGATTATCTTCAAATATTCCTCCAGCTCAAACATTCTAAAATTTTATTAAAAATTAATTATACAAAACTGAAATCCTTACTGACACTTAAGCTTTTTCTAATAAAGAGTTTTATTTCCTGGTTTATATATTACTAGCAGACATTTGAAATCTCTTTTCCATAGGATTTTAAATACCATGATGAATGCTTATCAATTTGGATTTTCTCAAATACAGTTGCCATATTTCAGCTACATTATGTGTGAAAAAGCTCACCTAACACATCTGAGATTTGTTCCCTTACACATGGAAGAAACACATACTTTACTTACCCATGTGAAGAAAGTAGAAAAATGTGTTGACTTAAAATTTAAGATATCATCTATCACTATGATTATATTGTTGTTAGCAGTGAAAAATTACATGCCATTAGTTTAATAATAAAATTAGTTGAATTTAAGGATTCTCTAACCTAAGACAAACACAAAATTTTCAAAAATTACTGTCAAAATGGTCACACACTTTCCAGGCATAAAATGTTTACTTATTTATAAATGACCTTTACCATAAGCTATGATGGCGCAAATGGTTTTTTCCCTACAAATCCTAAAATATAGACTTGCAAAAATCTGGGAATAAAAATAGATGGGATGAGGAAGGGCATTACGATAAGAAATGTCGAACACTAGGTTACAGCACATCAATCATTCTTAGCAAAATCATTAACTTTAACTTCTACTTTACCAGACAAATTAAAGGAATAAAAAGGATGGGTTGTCACATAAGAGGTTGTATAGAAGATGGAGAGTATCTTCTATGTCATGAGTGGAGTTAACTATGTGCTTCATTATGGTCCTCAGGTAGCTTACCAGAAAAGTTGCCCCTAGCTGAATCCACCTACTGAGAAAAGAAGAAAATAATACAAAAACAAAACCCTCTTTGTTGCCTCTTTCATCTCCCAGAAGGGAACAGCCACGTCTGTTCATAAACAAATGCCTTCCCTGGGCATAAACCATAGACTAGATCACGTTATAAGTTACACTGATTTGAATCCCACAATTTAATACTTTCTGAGAGAGAAGGACCTAACAGAAGAAGTCTGAGGCAAGGACATATCTGGAATCTCCAGGTAGACAGACAGTGGTTAAGAGAAAAACAAACTTTACTACTTCTGTTTTCCTTCTCTGAGAAGGGAAAAGCCCCCGAGGAGTACAATGGGAGTAATTCTGTCTGTGATAGTTTACAATCATCCAGAAGCCTAAGGTTTTACAATAAAAGATGACTCCCTCGCCTTCACTGATGAATGGCTATAATTTTCCATTGGACATCCTGAATCAGCTACCCTGCCAGAACAGGGGAAAACGCACTCTAACTCTGAACGGAAGGTATAATCCTAAAATGTGAGCCTTTACTGTGCAACAATAACACACATCTAGGACCCTCTGATATGCAACAGCTGTAGAGAGAAATGTTAGGATAGGTTTTACATAGCTCTTTTAATTAAAAGAGCACAGATAAACTTATATATTTCATTATAAATGGCAAAGTGATAATGAAAGGAAGATATTATGAAACACAATGGTAAGAAATTTAGCAAAAAATGAACTTCAAACAGAGCTATCACGTGAGACACAATCAGTCAAAGTGTCTTGAGTGCCTAGTGTATTCTCAACCTTGGGGGAAAAAATATGGTGGCAGGAGTCACTCAATAGCATATTCCTACACAGACAGAAACTTCACATTCTATTTTAAAGAACAAAAGCATACAGATAATAAATGCTAAATATGAACACACTTATTTTACTATAAGATAAATAATATCTTTTACTTGGTACTCTTAGATTGTCTTTTTGGTTGTTTCTGCCTTTTCACTGTGCCATTTTGCCCATGGAAATAGTGACTCCTCTCTATTTGGAGGTATCTCAAGTTAATTTACCCATATCTTTTCTACTGAGGGGTCAACCACTACAGTACAAATACTGGAAACTGCATTTAAGACATTTGTATTATTTTTAAAAAAACTCTAAAGTTCTAAATTTGATTTAATTATTGTAGTTACCTAAACATTTGGATATTGTTACTGAACAGTAGTGCATCAATATTGACAGATACTGAACATTAACTGTAGTGTCAATCTGCATATTCAGTGAGCAAGAAGAAGCAATATTGCCTCCACCTAAAAATACATATTTCCAAGATCATGCTAATACTGGATAAATGATAATGAACTGAAATAAATAAGCAACAAAAATGTCTGAGATGGATTTCTGTAGATAAATTGCTTACTTACTAGTGTTTTTTAGTGAAACCTTTCCAGTTGGACTCCAATTTAAAAAGCAATCCCCCCAAAAGGATATTACTATAATAGTGGGTAAAACATATGTCTCTCTAATAAAATACACATACATTTAAGCCCATATATATATAGAAAGAGGTTATATGGGGTACATTGAGTTTCAGTCAGTGGCAGCTTCTACGTTTATATAGAGAAACAAGCTGGTCATAAATGGCAAGGGAAATTCACTGGAGTCATAGAAGTCTCTGCTTAGATAGTGTGTTTATATAGAGAGGCAAAGATGCCCTTTGATGTCCACTTATCACAATACCATACAAAAATGACAATTAATAATGAAGTAATTAATAAGCAAGCAATCAAATATTAGAGTTTTGGAGGAAGCAGCACTTACTTAACAATGTGGCAATGAAGTGAAAAAAGTATTAGTCACTCAGTCGTGTTGGACTGTTTGAGACCCCATGGACTGTAGCCCACCAGGCTTCTCTGTCCATGGAATTCTCCAGGCAAGAACGCTGGCAGAGAGGAACAACCCCAATCTGGCTGTCACAACCTAACCAGGGGGTCTATCCCCTCGAGTTTTTTCAAGAGATAAAATGGAACTGGTTTCTTTTAATTAAAAATAAAAAAAAATACTGGAGTGGGTAGCCATTCCTTTCTCCAAGGGATCTTCCTGCCCAGGGACTGAACCCAGGTCTCACACATTGCAGGCAGATTCTTTACCATCTGAGCCATCAGGGGATCCTGGGATGTACTTACATAGTGTGTACTTAAATTCAACTTTGAACAAAAGCATTGAGAGAAATTAAGAATGTGAACTTGGATAAGGAGACACAAAACCATAAAACTTAGAATAGAGGAGCCCCAATTAATATAGACAGAAGCCTTAATCATTTTTAGTTCACATTTCCATTATTGTGTTAAGAATTATGTCTTGGCTTTTGGGATTAAGTGATTAATTTTGCCAATCATTAAGAGGAACGTAAGCACTTACTTAACAATGTGGCAATGAAGTGAAAAATAGCAAGGAGGGGTAAGAAAGCCTTCCTCAGTGATCAATGAGAAGAAATAGAGCAGAACAATAGCATGGGAAACACCAGAGATCTCTTCAAGAAAATTAGAGATACCAAGGGAACATTTCATGCATAGATGGGCTCAGCAAAGGACCGAAATGGTATGGACCTAACAGAAGCAGAAGATATTAAGAGGAGGTGGCAATAAAACACAGAAGAACTATACAAAAAAGGTCTTCATGACCCAGATCATCATGATGGTGTGATCACTCACATAGAGCCAGACATCCTGGAATGTGAAGTCAAGTAGGCCTTAGGAAGCATCACTACGAACAAAGCTAGTGGAGGTGATGGAATTCTACTTGAGCTATTTCAAATCCTAATTGATGACACTTTGGAAGTGCTGCACTCAATATGCCAAAAATTTGGAAAACTCAGCAGTGGCCACAGGACTGGAAAAGGTCAGTTTTCATTCCAATACTAAAGAAAGGCAATGCCAAAGAATGCTCAAAATACTGCACAATTGCACAGATCTCACATGCTAGCAAAGTAATGCTAAAAATTCTCCAAGTCAGGCTTCAACAGTACGTGAACCGTGAACTTCCAGATATTCAAGCTGGAACATCAAAAAAGCAAGAGAGTTCCAGAAAAACATCTACTTCTGCCTTATTGACTATTCTAAAGCCTTTGACTGTGTAGATCACAATACTGTGGAAAATTCTTCAAGAGATGGGAATACCAGACCACCTGACCTTCCTTTTGAGAAATCTGTATGCAGGTCAGGAAGCGATAGTTAGAAATGGACATGGGAAAAAAGACTGGCTCAAAATTGGGAAAGGAGTACATCAAGGCTGTATATTGCCACCCTGCTTATTTAACTTATCTGCAGAGTACATCATGAGAAAGGCTGGGCTGGATGAAGCACAAGCTGGAATCAAGATGGCCAGAAGAAATATCAATAACCTCAGATATGCAGATGACACCACCCTTATGGCAGAAAGCAAGGAAGAACTAAAGAGCCTCTTGAGGAAAGTAAAAGAGGAGAGTGAAAAAGTTGGCTTAATGTTCAACATTCAGAAAACTAAGATCATGGCATCCAGTCCCATCACTTCATGGCAAATAGATGGGGAAACAATGGAAACAGAAACAGACTTTATTATTTGGGGCTCCAAAATCACGGCAGATGGTGACTGTAGCCATTGAAATTAAAAGACTCTCACTCCTTTGGAAGAAAAGCTATGACCAACCAACCAGCATATTAAAAAGCAGAGACATTACTTTGCCAACAAAGGTCCATCTAGTCAAAGCTATGGTTTTTCCAGTGGTCATGTATGGATGTGAGAGTTGGAATACAAAGAAAGCTGAGCGCCAAAGAACTCATGCTTTTGAACTGTGGTGTTAGAGAAGAGTCTTGAGAGTCCCTTGGACTGCAGGGAGATCCAACCAGTCCATCCTGAAGGAAATCAGTCATAAACATTCATTGGAAGGACTGATGCTGAAGCTGAAACTCCAATACTTTGGCCACCTGATGTGAAGAACTGACTCACTGGAAAAGACCCTGATGCCAGGAAAGATTGAAGGTGGGAGGAGAAGAGGATGCCAGAGGATGAGATGGTTGGATGGCATCAAACTCAATGGACATGAGTTTGAGTAAACTCCAGGAGTTGGTGATGGACAGGGGAGCCTGGTGTTTCGCAGTCCATGGGGTCACAAGGAGTTGGACACAACTGAGGGGCTGAACTGAGCTACTCAAGATTTTGTAACAAAATGCCTAGCTGTAGTATTAAAAACAGGCACATAGTTTTTAATTTCAGATAGTGAAATTTAAAGTAGTTTTAAATTAAATTTAAGGTAGTTAAATACAGTTTCCAATCAGTAAAATTCATTTATTACCAGAAAAAATATTTTTTCATAACACTGTCACTTAAAAATACCTAGTCTAATAAGCAGCTGGAATGACCTAACCTGAGCAAACCATCTATCACATCCAGGTTCCTATCACAGGGTGCATCCTCTGTAGAATATGAAATAGAAACAGCCAGTTGTATAATGGCCCAGCTTAATCAGAGTCTACTTTGATGACATCACACCAGAAGTCTGTAACTGATACAGCTTCACAACTGTGCTTTGAATTTGCTAATTTTCTCTTGGAATATTCCCTTCTCTGGCACCCGTCTCCAAGTCCATTCATCTCAAAAGTTCTACGAAAACCCCAATTATTTTTCTTTTTCTCTGTCAATTCTGCTCTCCCATATACACTTGGCCTCCACCTACTCTGTACATTTCTGTTCTTTAGAAGATCTGTATATTATTTCAAGTTTCTAGCATCAGTATATTTATATGTTCAACATGTAACATATACAATGTGTGTTAGTTGCTCAGGTGTGTCCGACTCTTTGCAACCCCATGGGCTGTACTGTGTCACGCTCCTCAGTCCATGGAATTCTCCAGGCAAGAATACTACAGTGGGTTGCCATTCCCTTCTCCAAACACATGCAATATATATCATTATATAATGCTTCTATATTTATGGTACATATTTGACATAAAAATATCATGTGGCATATATTATATATATTTAAATGAGCATATAACTCTTATGCAAACATGAACTAATCTTTCTCCAATATTTGAATGGTAGTTCTTTTCCTAATTGTAAGGTTATATCATTTTGACTTTGCTTTCCAGAACCAATGTTTATTAAATCTACATTGATTTAATAGAAGACCCTAATATTTACATGGGCTTCCCAGGTGGAGCTAGTGGTAAAGAACCTATCTGCCAATGCAGGAGATATAAAAGATGCAGGTTCAATCCTTGGGTCAGGAAGATTCCTCTGGAGAAGGAAATGGCAACTCACTCCAGTATTCTTGCCTGGAGAATTCCATGGACAGAGGAGCCTGGTGGGCTACAGTCCATGGGGTCGCAAAGAGTTGGACACAACTGAAGCGACTGAGCAATATTTAGATAAAATCATAAATAAACACTAAGCAAACACCATGCAGAAAGTAAACAAGAGAAACAGAAGACTTCAGCATGGAAAATAGTCAGTCAGTCAGTTCAGTCACTCAGTTGTGTCCGACTCTTTGTGACCCCATGGACTACAGCACGCCAGGCCTCCCTGTCCATCACCAACTCCTGGAACCTACTCAAAGTCATGTCCATTGAGTTGGTGATGGCATGCAATCATCTCATCCTCTGGCATCCCCTTCTCCTCCCGCTTCAATCTTTCCCAGCATCAGGGTCTTTTCGAGTGAGTCTTTGCATCTTCTTTGCATCAGGTGGCCAAAGTATTGGAGTTTCAGCTTTAGTATCAGTCCTTCCAATGAATATTCAGGACTGATTTCCTTCAGGATGGACTGGTTAGATCTCCTTGCAGTCCAAGGGACTCTCAAGACTCTTCTCCAACACCACAGTTCAAAAGCATGAATTCTTCAGCACTCAGCTTTCCTTATAGGCCAACTTTCACACCCACACATGACTACTGGAAAAACCATAGCTTTGACTAGATGGACCTTTGTTGGTAAAGTAATGTTTCTGCTTTTTAATATGCTGTCTAGATTGGTCATAGTTTTTCTTCCAAGGAGTAAGCATCTTTTAATTTCGTGGCGGTAGTCACCATCTGCAGTGATTTTAGAGCCTTCAAAAATAAAGTCTCTCACTGTTTCCCCATCTATTTGCCATGAAGTGATGGGACTGGATTCCATGATCTTAGTTTTCTGAATGTTGAACATTAAGCCAACTTTTTCACACTCCTCTTTCACTTTCCTCAAGAGGCTCTTTAGTTCTTCCTTGCTTTCTGCCATAAGGGTGGTGTCATCTGCATATCTGAGGTTATTGATATTTCTTCTGGCAATCTTGATTCCAGGTTGTGCTTCATCCAGCCTAGTATTTTGCATGATGTACTCTGCATATAAGTTAAATAAGCAGGGTGACAATATACAGCTTTCATGTACTCCTTTTCCTATTTGGAACCAGTCCTCTGTTCCATGTCCAGTTCTAACTGTTGCTTCCTGACCTGCATACAGATTTCTCAAAAGGAAGGTCAGGTGGTCTGGTATTCCCATCTCTTGAAGAATTTTCCACACTTTGCTGTGATCTATACAGTCAAAGGCTTTGGAATAGTCAATACAGCAGAAATAGATGTTTTTATGGAACTCTCTTGTTTTTTGATGATCCAACGAATGTTGGCAATTTGATCTCTGGTTCCTCGGGCTTTTCTAAAACCAGCTTGAACATATGGGTCAACATGGTTCACGTACTGTTGAAGCCTGGCTTGGAGAATTTTGAGCATTACTTTACTAGCATGTGAGATGAGTGCTATTATGTGGTACTTTGAGCATTCTTTGGCATTTCCTTTCTTTGGGGTTGGAATGAAAACTGACCTTTTCCAGTCCTGTGGCCACTGCTGAGTTTTCCAAATTTGCTGGCATATTGAGTGCAACACTTTCACAGCATCATCTTTTAGGATTTGAAATAGTTCAAGTAGAATTCCACCACCTCCATTAGCTTTGTTCATAGTGATGAACTAAGGCCCACTTGACTTCGCATTCCCACATGTCTGGATCTAGGTGAGTAATCATACTATCATGATTATCTTTTTTGTATAGTTCTTCTGTATATTCGTGCCACCTCTTCTTAACATCTTCTGCTTCTGTTAGGACCGTACCATTTCTGTCCTTTATTGAGCCCATCTTTGCATGAAATATTCCCTTGGTATCTCTAATTTTCATGATGAGATCTCTCGTCTTTCCCATTCTATTGTTTTCCTCTATTTCTTTGCATTGATCACTAAGGAAGCCTTCCTAATCTCTCCTTTCTGTTCTTTGGAACTCTGCATTCAGGTGGGTATCTTTCCTTTTCTTCTTTGTTTTTCAATTGTCTTCATTTCACAGCTATTTGTAAAGCCTCCCCAGACAGCCATTTTGCTTTTTTGCATTTCTTTTTCTTGGGGATGGTCTTGATCCCTGTCTCCTGTACAATGTCACGAACCCCCATCCATAGTTCATCAGGCACTCTGTCTATCAGATCTAATCCCTTGAGTCTATTTCTCACTTCCACTATATAATCGTAAGGGATTTGATTTAGGTCATACCTGAATGGTCTAGTGGTTTTCCCTAATTTCTTCAGTTGAGGTGTAGAAAACAGTAAATTAAGTGAATTTTTTCTTACTCAGATGAAAAATCTGAGGCCAAAATAGAGTTGGAAGTACTAAATATGGAGGGGAAAAAAATGAATCCATCTGGTATCTTCTATGTTAAAACTAGTCATCAATGCTGGTCAGAATCATGCTTGGCAACAAACTGAACATGAATAAGCACAGAAGTAACAACACAGAAACTGCCAGGATTACCATAGTCATTCACTCACTCTATACTGAAGCCTCTGAGACCTTTGTGTTAAACCCAAACAACAGATGATTCTTGATATCAAAGTATGTGTCTAAAGCTAGAAGAAAGAGATTTTAAAAGCATCCTTCAGTAGAGAATGAAAAAAGTAAAATCTATAGTGCTCCACAAGGGAAGGATTTTTTTTTTTTTCCTCTAAAGTACGGTTAAAATATCAGATACATCACAAAGTTGGATGTAGCGAAGTTATGGGAAGCCACTGAAAACCTCAGAATCACGCCAATGAAGCTCCAGCACTAAAGTTCCTGGGACTGATAAATAATCAGGCACAACAAGCTACATGCTTGGATAGGAAGAACATTTTTCTTTCCTTATTATACTAAAAATAACCTCAGGGAAGAATAGGGCCTCCTGAGACACAGACGATGAAAGTAAATAAAAATACACCTTTTACAATCAAGTGGAAATATTATGCACCTAGAACTAGAGAATATTTTGAGATTGTACTTTTTTCTGTTGCCTTGGATTTATACAGCCTCTATTTGCAGTAAATTTTTACAAAATGAATAACTTTATTTTAATGGGGAAACTATATTACTTCTTAGAAGTGTAATACAATGCTTGGGGCTTAGTCTTTATAGCCAGCATACAGTAAAAATAAAATGTTCCTGCAAAATAAGTTACAAAGCTTTATGCAAATTTAGAGAAGTCAAAGCTGTTACTTCTAAACTATATGTGAAAACTGATGCGTGATGGAGGATTCTGGGAGGAATGCATGAACCTAACTTGCCCCTCTTCCCTTATTCTGCTGGAGGCAAAAATACTAATACTATAGAGAACTATTGGTGGAATCGGAAGAAACCCACGATATTCTGCAACCATGACTCCAGGTGACAAATGCTGGCATGAGGGATAATTGTGGATGACGGGGTAGATAGGCCGGCTGGTTTAGTAGCTAAGTTGTGTCTGACTTTTGGGAACCCTTGAACTGTAGCCCAGCAGGCTCCTCTGTCCATGGGATTTCACAGGCAAGAATACTGGAGTGGATGGCCATTCCCTTCGCCAGCGGATCTTCCTGACCCAGGGATCAAACCTGGGTCCCCTGCGTTGTAAACAGGCCAGTTCAGTTCAGTTCCGTCGCTCAGTCATGTCCGACTCTTTGCGACCCCATGAATTGCAGCACGCCAGGCCTCCCTGTCCATCACCAACTCCCAGAGCTTACTCAAACTCATGTCCATTGAGTCGGTGATGCCATCCAACCATCTTATCCTCTGTCGTCCCCTTCTCCTCCCGCCTTCAATCTTTCCCAGCATGTGGGTCTAATCAGGTCAGAGGGAGAAGCAATAATTCTTAACAGGGACTAGGATTTAGAATGGAGCTGGGTGGGTATACCACTGATCCTTCTGTTAGGAGTAGGGTTCAGAAGAATCATTCAGATGATGTTCATTAATGCCCATGAATGGAAGTGGACTGACACTGCTAAACTGTTCATGTGGTCCTATACAGTTCCTACCAAGGCTGGCAGGATTGGATGTGATTGTAATTTCTGCTGAGAAATCTTCCTCTCTTCTTTTCTCAGAATATAGACATTTCGTTCCCTATAGACCTCAATGCAGAGGTCAGAGATTCCTAAGCTGAATTCCTAATACTTAAAGAGCAAAGATAGCTTATTCTCTTTTACTGCCTACCAGCCCACAACTACCAGATCTCAACAGACAGAACTGAGAATTGAGTTTTCCCACACTGGAATTAAGCAGGCAAAAAAAGGACACAAGCCATTTATGTAGAAGGATCAAGAAACGCAGGTTAGAGCATGACTGTTGCTATGGTCAAGCAACACAGACTCGACAGCCTGATGTATACACAGGTTTAACTTCCTGCTTCAGCATTTACTAACTTACAAGCTTTGGAAAAATCAATATCTCAGTATCTTAATGTTTTCATCTATAAAATATGAATTGCTGTGTCCAGCTGATAGAGTACTTTTTGAAAATTAAATAATTTTTATATAAAGCCCTTAGAAAGCTTTGTACAAAGTATTTTATATGTTAGCTATTGTGATATCCCGGTAGAATATCTGAATTAGAACCAGTCTCGATTTATTCAGAGTTCTGAGAATGTCTCAGTGAGTCTGTTGGAAAGTCTCCAAGCTAAGTTACCTAGTAAAGGGGTCTGTAATACTTTCAGGACTACGTCAAGGTTGGAGTCACTCTAAGACTGGCTCTGAGGATTGCCATTACCTGATCCTGACATCCCCAAAAATACTGGCCTCAGACTGACTCAACTGCAGGATCTCTCAATTTCAAATTCTGAGAAATATAATCTAATTACTGGGATTGGAAAGGATGTACAACCCTACACCTGATATACATCACTGGATCAATCATCTATGCCTAGGCGAGAGCCCCTGGCAGAAGTAATAAGATTATGCTGTGTTATCTACCATAGATATGATTGTCACACATCCATGCATGGCAGGTACTAAAAAAAAGAAGGGAGAATCTCATTTATTATTATTGCTGTTTATATTTTTTAGCAGGTCTTAGAGAAAATAAGCTAACACAAAATAAATTATTTTTCTCTGAATTCATCTTGGAGAAATAAGTTACTGTGGCTCTGTGTTCTTAGAAATGGAAATTTTCAGGGAGAAGGGTAGAAGCAGAAGCATAATAAAGAGATGGAGCACTGATGGAGCTCATGGATAATATCTTGCACATCTTCCACAGTGATGAATTGAACTCCATAAATTTCCCGAGAAATGTACAGAAGAAGCAAGCAGAAGTCAGGTCATAGTCTTGGTCAAAATAGACCTTTGATTCCATATCTGCTCTCACACACATCCTTCTCAAGGAAAGAATATCTGAGTCAACCTTCTTTGGGTCCAGACATGAGAAGAATTATACCAGATTAATGCTTCATGTCATTTATTTTGTTACCTTCTTTATCCAGAGACCCAATCAACATGTTTCCTTCATTATTGCTGCTTGTTTCATTTTTTTTAACCCAACATTTCACAGTTCTCATTCTAGTTAAGGAATATGATGAATATATCAAAAAGAGTTTAGGTAGATTTTAATTCCTCTCCCTGATTCAGAGGTCAAATGGTCAATAGAAGTCGGTTTCTAGCAAAACTAGGCAATGGATAAAGTTGGGTTTTATTACACTTTTAAAAAACCTGAATCCTTCCTTCCTATGTCCTCTCACCTCCAGGGAGCCCCATCAGCTCATTTTATCCACAGAGAAAATTTTCCTGTAACTGTTCTCTGAGGGGATTACCTCAAAATTGTACAACTATCACATCAAAAGATCCAACTCCCGAGGTCCATGTTTCAGCTACCTGGCCCAGGAAATAATCACATGAACCATGCTGAGACCATGACTGATATCAGTGACTATTACACAATCTTGGCTTGTGAAAGTTATGGCGATGAATATACTGAGTCAGTAACATATCTAACACGTAAATAGAGTGTGATTATCATTAGAAAACAAGGGAAAAAAATGTATGTAATATGTTGTTTTTTAGGGAAAGAGAAGGAAATCCCCAACTGCTCTTTTACTCTTTTGTGCCATTCTTGTTTTGAATTTTTTGTTGTTGAGATTATATTTCCATTTAATCCCTTTCAGCTTATTTTGTAAATGTATTATTCTGTATATAATATATAGTTTTGGATATTTTCCCAGTAAAACGTGATTAAGTATGATCACTTTCATATAACAAACTCTGGAATAAAGTGCTTTCTAAAACTTAGTTTTTGTTAATCATGTATTTCCCTTCAGTATCACATTTCAAGCATTCTTAACATGGCTGAGAAACAGTGCTATAACATTTTGTGTCATTAACTGTAATGCAATTCTAATGTAGTTTTTATTGAGAATTGATCACACAGAAAGTGCATATGTGTAGGCATAGTCAAAGAATATTTATGAAGTGAACACCTAGGTGACTGCAGCCACATCATTCTCACTGCCTCTGAGTTAATCACCATTCTGACTTTTGTGATGATTTGTCTTGACTCCTGAGGATAAACTGAGAGAGTGGCACTGACATATACACACTCTCCTGTGTAAACAGCTGGTGGGGGGCTGCCGTGTAACCGGGAGCTCAGCTGGGTGCTCTGTGATGACCTAGAGGGGGACGGAAGGGGCGTGGGAGGGCGGTTCAAGAGATAGGGAGTATGTGTATACTTGGAGCCGATTCATTTTGCTGTATAGTGGAAACTCACACAAATTGTAGAGCAACTACACTCCAACAAAAATTAATTAAAAAATAAAATATACATACTGCAAAATTTTAATTAAAAATTTTATAATTAACTAAAAAAACAGTTTAACTTTAGTTCTATGGGATGAGAAGGCAAATCCATATCTGGAAAAGGCATCTATCTCTCTGAAGAGAAACCAGTGGCCCTTCTCAAACAGAATGGGTGTAATAGCCAACAGGTAATTAGTCTAGCCTTAAGAAATGATGCTGTGTTAGGGGATCACCACATGTTTCTATACCTTGCAGGGTGATTGTTCACAAACATTAGCCATATCTGTCTGAGTAAATGGGGAAGGATTCTATTGACCCCACTCATATCCTCTATATTTGCCACCATGCCACTTTGTATGCAATTATACCCGATCTGAGACAGCCAATGAAGATAAGCTGACGCTAATTCTTCTTGAATGTTGACTGTCTATTATCTGATAGGTGCATTTTGGGAGACATTTACATGTAAATACGGCATCTCCATACTTTGTGTCCACATGTCTGCTCACATGCCTATATCCTAATTCCCTTATCTCTAAGCCTCCAGCCACTTTTCGTTTCAGCCTCCTGCCTTTAACCAGTATCCAGGAATCTGGACATACTATTATCTTAGCCCATTTCTCTTTGCACACAAAATGGATTACCAGATATGTTGTTTACAGCTCTGCCCACTAGGAAACTTCTCCATCTTGGCTTTTAGGGCCTCTCTGAATGCGACAGTAATGCAACTGTCATCTATTTTCAACTTGCTCTGCCTGATTACTCAAATGGAGAATGTGGCTTTGCAGTGGCATTATCTTGGAGCTGCTTGCCCTCCACCTCCCAGCACTGACACATCGCCAGCCAAGCACGTGTTGGGATGTAGCTTGGGAAGAAGTCAGGGGTTGATGCACACAGAACATGCCATCTTCTGCAGTCATTGAAAGACTCCTGGAAGTTACCAGAGTAAAATCATTTAAGTTTCATATAGATCAGAAGAGTAGACACAAAATGGGATGGGTTTTAGTAGAGGAATGAAATGAGAGTGTGTCTTATTTCAAATAACAGTCCTACATTTCTTTATGGTACATTTATTATCTACCAATTGAAATTGTTTCTTTGAGCAAAGACAAGGTACTTCTGGGAACCTCCTATTAAAATACCCTAAAAAAAAGAACTATGCCATTAGCAACTTCAAGGAGATCAAACCAGTCCATCTTAAAGGAAATCAACTCTGAATATTCACTGGAAAGACTGATGCTGAAGCTCCAATACTTAGGCTACCTGATGCCAAGAGCTGACTCACTGGAAAAGACATGATGCTGGGAAAGATTGAAGGCAAAAGGAGAAAAGGGGGAGCAGAGAATGAGATGGACAGCATTACCAACTCAATGGACATGAATTTGAGCAAACTGTAGCAGATAGTGAAGAGCAGAGAAGCATGGTGTGCTACAGTCCAGGGGCTGCAAAGAGTCCAACATGCTTTAGTAACTGAACAACAAACAATGTAATAGTTTAAGAAGTTATTTCCCCAAAGAATGTGCCTGAGTATTAATATGGGTTTTGGGGATAGGAATGGGAAAGAGACATTTATATATTCAACCTTTTTAAAAAATATTACAATGTGATTTACCATCACCTGCAACAAAATAAAATAGATGCTCTTGGCATGGACTCTAAAATCTTTCCTAATTAGGCTTTGCTTACTCTGATATTCTTCTTTTTTATCACTGTTTTCTATTTATACATAATTATTCAGCACTATCAGATTATTTTGTTTCCACTGCCTCAATAAATCCCCTGTCAGTTCACTGAACTCTATTCATTCTTTAAGATATACCTGAGGATTATTTACATAAAGACTTTCATGCCCACCTTCCCTCAGATATTCCCTCAATCTTGATTCATTATTTTCCTATAGGTTCTCATAACATGCTGTGCAAATTTTTCTCTAAACACTTACTATGTTACTGTACAGTGAGACCCAAACATAGAGCTAGCACATAACAGGTACTCAATAAATGACCACGGATCCAGGGAAGCTCATACAACGACCAGACCTCAGACAGCTCCACAGTGAATGTTCCCTGCATTGCAAAAGAGACATAAAAATACTGCCTGCTGAGAATCACCCCGGTGCATATATACGCATACAAATGTATATATACACGTGTGTGTGTGTGTGTGTGTGTGTGTGTGTAGGTATAGGCATATACCCTGTACCTCATGGGAAATTAAGTTATCTCCAGAGATTTCTTGGAAATTACTTGCATAAATCACTAGAGGAAAGATTTAGGAATGATAACTAAGTGTTTGGGGAATTTGCAATAGGCACGAATACAAAAATAGGGTAAGCTAAGTGGTGCACATCATTAAATAATAAAATTCTTTCTTCTTCAAGTTTTAAATCCTTTAACTGCATTTAAATATTTAAAGCTTAGACTCTTTGGAGGAAATGCAGGCACCACTGACGTCTCCAGAGGAATGCTTCTATCCAGTGCTCCTGAACTAATGTCAATATTTAAATGTTTTAAAAGTCATCTTTGAACAGCAGAGATTTTTCATCTTGAAATAGTTCGCCTTTGTTGCAGCCTAAGAAACTACAGATGTTTACTTCAGAATCTGCATACTAAAAACCCTCTTCATTTATAAGGCAAGTTAACTTGCCACAAAGTCACTTATGTAAAACTCAACTTTCATTTTCCACATCCTTTGCTTCTTTTAATAATTGAGACACTATTTATTGAATGCCTTCTTTATTCTAGGGCTTTATATGAATTTTCTCTAATCCTCACCCCTGGTTAAATATGCTGTCTTTATAATATAGATGAGAGAACTGATGGGGATGGTAACTGACTTACTCAAGGAATAACTGCAAATATTTTAAGGTATAGAGCTGCAGGAAGAAACTTTTCTAGAGAGTTCATTGTTTAAGACATATTTAAAGAAAACTTTGAGTATTTGCAGACACAAAGACTAAAAACAAAGTAAAAAGTGGCCTAACAATAAACACACACAATTCCAGTTGAAAAGAGTGTAGGACAAGAATGCCTGTGACAGATAGCAAAAGATTAACAGAAAGCAGATAATAAAAGAAACTATCAAGAAAAAATACTATTCTCTTATTCTGGGAGTTTTTTCAGTTTCCCTTGTAAGGAAAAACTGGAAATTTATATGAAAAATTTACAAGCAATTTTTCTCTGTAGCATGTGCCTTTGATTACATAATATATGGAATTATTACTCTAAGTAATTTTGTATCACTTCCAAACAATACATGTGTATATAAATAAGGAGTTGTAGACACATTATTAAAATACATCGACTCCTAATATACATGTGCAACATATGTATATATAGTATGTAAGTATTACTACAACCAAGACTATAAAGATGAAAATAAAAATGTCCAGGTAAAGGAAGCTTCTGCTCACATGTTTCTGCTCATTTAGATTTCTTTACTTTGTGTTTTAAACTATATAAATATTAGGCCAGTAATTAGTGAAAGTGGATAGGAAGAATCTAAATGTTAACTGTAAAGCAGAGAAGAAGGAATGGAGGACAAGGATGAGAAATAGAAGGATGAGGAGAGGAGGGTAGAGAGAAATTATTAAGAAGTTTATATATTTCAAATTGCAAAAATGTAAAAATATTTTGGACTATACATGAATAAGTATATGAATATGACAGAAGTACTACATAATATCTGGATTCATTTATTGTTACAGTAAAACATATTGTATAGAATAATGAAGATATGACTATAAAAGGAAGATTATTTTCAGTTAAAAGTTAATATGAGTACTTATTTATTTATGATAAGTCAACTTTTTTCAACCTGTAGTAACCTTTATAATTATCACTCCAAATACAAGGTTTAAAATTGTAAATGGATTGCCCTGACTCCACAATATGCTATTGAATTATGTGTTACAGTAAGAAAACATATAAAATGATACCTAGGGAGCTAATACACCCTTGACAAGGCTACTAAACAGAATGCTTTATCATGAATGTGCCTATCTAGGGCTAAGAGGAGATCTGCAGGTGAAAGATGCCTCACCATTGGTACTTTGCTATTTGAACCTGAATTGGTGCCTAATGGCAGTTTCATCTATGACTCTCATATGGCATGCCCTACATTAAACAGTCAGTGAAAGCCATCAAAATCATAAATATTACAACCAGTGCATTGGAATGGTTATTTTGAAAAGCAGAGATGTTAAGAAAAAAAATTAGGTACTCAGTAATGCAATCTGAGACTTAAGCAGTGCTGGATGCAGAAATAACTGCTATGTCCCCTGAGGATAATTCCCTTCTGTAAGCTTCTGGGTTCTGCAAGAGTTTCTTGAGAGTAAAACTGTATACAAAGTGCATAAAATGATACAAAAGAAACAACAACCAAAGATTCTATTCCAGGAAAACTGAAATTAGGGAACCAGGGTCATTAAAACATAATTGCAGAGATCTGAAACAAATCGAATTACTCGTCAGAAAGTAATGCCCACTTTGCCAGAACACTCTTGTCACAAAACAGTGCTTATTCTAAAACATGACTCACCATCTCTTTGGGGTTAACTTAAAAGCCCAGGATAAAATTTCCATTCGGTTCCATCTCAATGAATAACCATCTGCAATAAAAAAAAAAATATAGTAACTGTAGTAATGTCACAAATCTTAACATCACCATTAAAGCCACTTTGTCATAGACGACTTCTAAGGCTACTTCTAAGTTGTCCTACCATTTCTAGTTTCTGTGTAGTTCATTGGCCTCTCTCTCACCACATATTACCTAATGACATGCACTGAAATTATCATACTCATTTGATTATTTATTATCCAATCTTCACTCTAAGTGTTAAGTTTAATGACTTTGTAGGTCCATTGACTAGAAAATTTAACACAGGGCAGGTGCTCAAGAAATATGTGTTCAATCAATAAATTAATGTTTGAATGTATTTAGTACACTGTACTTTATATAGTATACTGTATATAGTAAATGTATATAGTGCCCTGTACTGTATTATAGGTACAAATTTAAGCACATTGTACAGCTTATCTATTTAATCACACATGACTTTAAGAATGTAAAAGTACCCTGCATAATATGTGTTATATCAGCTACTGCCCTTGTGATAGTGAAGAGAAAGTAAAAAATACAATAAGGCACTCATTTGATATTCATAAGGTACAGTGTGTTTATTGTCTTCTATTACTGTGTTGTGCTCAGTTGCTCTGTCGTGTCTGACTCGTTGGGACCCCAAGGACTAAAGCCGCCAGGCTCCTCTGTCCAAGGGGATTCTCCAGGCAAGAGTACTGGAGTGGGCTGCCACGCCCTCCTCGAGAGGATCTTCCCAACCCAGGAATCGAACCCAGGTCTCCTGCACTACAGATGGATTCTTCACCATCTGAGCCACCAGGGAAGCCCCGTTGGCCTCTATTAATATATATTAGCTATTTGAAGCGTTTCCTTCATGTATATTTTCTGACTCTATCTTCACAATATCCATGTGAGGCCATCATTTTGTTATTAGTACAAAATAAGGGAACAAGACCTACAAATATGCAAGTAATGCACCCAGTATCACAAAGCAAAAGTTTGTACTTTTCATGGTATTATGTTGTTCTTTCTACCATGTCACGGGTGGATAACTAGGTATTCAGGCTGTCTGGAAAGGCACAAAAGGTAATAATTTTATATCTATATTGATTCTATCCTTGTCATTTAGGGTCAAACTAGGAAGTCATTGTCCCATAGATATCTGAAAAGTTTAAAAACATTTCAAAATGCTTAATGCATTTTGAAAGATAAGGAGCCAACCTCTTATCTGGAAGGAACAATAGGATTGATTATTACTATCTTAACAAGTGAATGCCTAAGTATGACAAACAGCAATTTCAATGATATTAAATATCCTCATTTTCTGGAAATTTTGCTCTATCCCAAGCACTCAAGGTTACTCTCATGATTTCATGTGCAGGCTTAGCCTGATCATATGAATTTAATAGGATTCAGATGCAAGAATGTATAAAACATTTCTGTTAATTCAAAACTTAAGAGAACCACTAGCATTAAAAAAAGGATAAAAAAGGAATTTGTTTCCACAGTCACATACTTGCATGTGCTATTCACATTGTTCAAAAGTGCTGTAATCTACGGTGGGGAAAAGGGAAGGCAAAGAGGTGCATTCAGACATGAATAACTGCTTCAAGGATCACTCTTAAAATATCCTTTATGGTACAGAGTTATGAAGAGAGAGAGAGAAAAGAAAAACATAAAGATATGAAAATTCACATTTGTCCCTTATATAGATATGATTAGTGCAAGCAGACTGTCCAAGAAGTTCTGAGTTTGTATTTTCTCTCAAATCATTATCTATTTTTTTTTTCCTTTAAATCTTGTCATTCGAAACAACAGCCCTACCAACTTTGAAAAAGTAAAGGAACTTATCTTTCATGGGAGAAGTATTTGAAATCTATAGAGAATAAAGTGGTTGACAAATCATTATGCCAGCCCTCAGAACAGAGTCTTTTAATACTAAATCAGAGGGGATACCTCATACATTAGCATCTCATAGCATCTTATGTTTCACTCACTTTCAGAGCAACTTCTTTCAGAAACAAAGAAGATCCAAATGGCGAAAAATATGGCCATGAGTTGACAGAGCAAAGTTCTTTTCAGAGTGCTCTTTTGCCTCTTTATTATTTTGTATTTAGTATTTCAACAAACAGGTGCTTATTTCTCTAAGTGTCTAACAAATTATGCTTTGAAATTTCCCTATTAATGAAAAAGGCTAGGAAATTATAATTTCTAATAAAGGCAGATATTAGAAAAATGTTGATAACCTCCAAGATAATATATTATAAATTCCATATTTGTAAGAAAGGAATAAAAAATATGACATGAATTGTGTTTTCCATTCTGGGAGATAGCCAGATCCTGGGCATTCTGATATCCTTCCATTCAGATTAACTAAAATATTTGTTGTTTTGTAAGTATAAATACTTATTGAAGGCAAAAGGAGAAGGGGCGGCGGAGGATGAGATGGTTAGATGACATCACTGACTTAATGGACATGAGTTTGAAGAAACTCTGGAAGATAGGGGAGGACAGAGGAGCCTGGAGTCCTGCAGTCCATGGGGTCGCAAAGAGTCGGACATGACTTAGCGAATGTACAACTACGACAAAGTATAAATATAGTTATTACACTTTGGAACACAGCCTGAAGGATGGTTCTCCAAGTTAAATAGCCTCACACTTGTAACAGTCCAGAAAATGAACAAAATCCCAGCATTTACAGAACGTACTACTGCTTTAGCATTGAGCTTCCTTGACATAACATAAGCATCCATAGAAGAGACATATAAAATGCTAATTTTTGTTTTCTGCATCATGAAATAAAACTGTTATCTGATTTAACAGAAATCTTTTGTCATCTTTGCATTTTCACATACATTATATGGATAAAATTTAGACCACACAATTGTTACTCAAGGAAATGAATTTTCACGATACCCAAAGCCAAGGATATATAATTATTATATTACATATATTATCATATTATATATAATTATTATATTGTATATAATTATCATATTATACATAATTATTATATTATATACTTATCCATTATATAATATTTAATTTTCTATAATTTCATGTAAATTAAACTTAAGTAGCTCATCTTTCTCTTTGACAAAGTGAATATAAATTATAAATTATCCCTCCCTGTTAACTGTAGCAAAGTTGGAGTATGTCTGTGAAGGAACTTGAATTCTTTATCAAGTGGATGCATTTGGGTGGAGGGAGTGAGGGGAGCTTGCAGGCGAGACTGAAAAGGTTAACAGAGACTTCATATTTGTAGCCCATGACACAGCACCTTCTTGAGAATAGAAGAAAAGGATAAATCAATACACGCCAATGGTGTTAGTGTAGGTGTTACAAGGCACAAAGGGAAAATGTTACTTAAATACACGTGTTCGGAAGGCTTAGTCATTGCTCTCTGTCTGGGTCCCTTTCAATACAATCTTCACTACTGACTGATGTCTTCCAGGATTTGCCTTCTGCTAGCTTCGCTGGTTCTCCTGTACCCACCCTGGGGACGATGTGTGTACGTGGTTACCCTTCTGATGGTGTGGCTAGCTCTTGCTACAAAGTTTTGCTTCTTCTCAGCAAGCTGGAGCAACTCCAGTAATAATAATCTTTCTTCTTGACCTGTAGAAGGTTTGGCTGTACTTTGAAAGAGAGAGCCTATATACTCTCTTTCAAATTATTATAACAAATAATCTATTAAAGAAAACAATTCACAATTGTTTAACACAGGTTGAAGTTACTTGACCATGAAATTACATGTTGGTAACATTTTTGCAACATCTCTTAACTTTTGTTGGCAACAGAGGATATTTTGGATAACACCACTGTTAAAAAAAAAATGATGATTTGCTAGAGTAAGCCCAGTCCACCTTTATTTCCCCTTAAGTAACCACTTTCAAATTTTCAGTATAATGCAACTGTACTCTTATTGTTACCCTCTACACATCCTGTCATGTCTCAGCAGGTCACATATAGGAATGATGTGGCTACATACACGTATCAATCTAAAACCCACCTACTTCTCTTGATGAGCTCATCCATGAATACTCATGATGATGCTTTTAACATGTCTGAGCATTTTTATATTTGGCTCATAGAATTGCCATCGCCAACCATCCTGAGATCTAAGTAGTGTTTTAATTTGAATAATACTGAAAAGTCCCATTTGATTTCTTTAAAACAAAATTCAATTATTATAATGACATGAAAAAAGAGGAAAAAGTCAGTAAGTTTCTTTATTCTAAAGGAAGAAAATAGGAATGTATTTAACCCACAAGAAATTCCTCAAGCAGCTGGAAGAAGTGGTATATTCTACTCATTTGATGATTCCTAACTATTCACCCACCTCTTGAGAAACTATATGCAGGTCAGGAAGCAACAGTTAGAACTGGACATAGAACAATAGACTGGTTCCAAATTGGGAGAGGACTATGTCAAGGCTGTATCTTGTCACCCTGCTTATTTAACTTATCTGCACAGTACATCATGAGAAATGCCAGGCTGGATGAAGCACAAGCTGGAATCAAGATTACTGGGAGAAATATCAATAACCTTAGATATGCAGATGACACCACCCTTATGGCAGAAAGTGAAGAGGAACTAAAAAGCCTCTTGATGAAAGTGAAAGAGGAGAGTGAAAAAGTTGGCTTAAAGCTCAACATTCAGAAAACTAAGATCATGGCATCTGGTCCCATCACTTCATGGGATACAGATGGGGAAACAGTGGAAACAGTGTCAGACTTTATTATTTTGGGCTCCAAAATCACTGCAGATGGTGATTGTAGCCATGAAATTAAAAGACACTTACTCCTTGGAAGAAAAGTTATGACCAACCTAGATAGCATATTAAAAAGCAGAGACATTACTTTGCCAACAAAGGTCAGTCTTAGGCTATGGTTTTTCCAGTGATCATGTATGGATGTGAGAGTTGGACTGTGAAGAAAGCTGAGCACTGAAGAATTGATGCTTTTGAACTGTGGTGTTGGAGGAGACTCTTGAGAGTCCCTTGGACTCCAAGGAGATGCAACCAGTCCATACTAAGGGAGATCAGTCCTGGGTGTTCATTGGCCGGACTGATGCTAAAGCTGAAACTCCAATACTTTGGCCACCTCATGCGAAGAGTTGACTCCATGGAAAAGACCCTGATGCTGGGAGGGATTGGGGGCAGGAGGAGAAGGGGATGACAGAGGATGAGATGGCTGGATGGCATCACCAACTCGATAGACATGAGTTTGAGTAAACTCCGGGAGTTGGTGATGGACAGCGAGGCCTGGCGTGCTGCGATTCATGGGGTCACAAAGAGTCAGACATGACTGAGCGACTGAACTGAACTGAACTGAACTGTTCACAAGAGCAATTGAGACTTTGACATTTTGCTACATATTTTTCTCTCCAATCAAACTATGCTTCTCTGAAACACAATGATCAAAACATTAATATTAATGGTTGCAACCTTTTTGCATACTCCACTGCATAACAAAATGTAGTCACTCAATAAAATTGCTACTGAAGGAAACGCTCATGTTTAATTTAACTCTGAGAATCACATTTAAGAATTTACAAAGGAATGAAAATAGTGTAAAAGATCAAACTTCCATAAATGTAACAAAACCAATGGTGATGCATTATACCAATGAAATTGATGAAAAACAAAATATTTCAATGTGTTTAAAATAAAATGTTACTATTCTTTAAAAATCACTACACAGTATTTAAGTGTGAACTATGCTATTGATGGATTTTGTTTTTTAATAAACTACAAACATTTATGAATTGGTCCATAGCTTTAGGAGACTCATTTAGAAAATTGATTTGATCAAAGATCAAATCCTACAATATTGATTAATTGGGATAAATAGATCATAATTAAGAAGATTGTCTATAACAATTTCTTGACCAAGATTTTTAAAAGTTTCTCTTATTTTTAAGAACTCAGAATGACTATTTATAGGGCAAAAGAATATAGCCAAGTAAATTGGGCACTAGAGTGATATTTTCCTTCATTTTAAAGACCACATATAGAGTGTGATTCAAATGAGTGACTTTTAAAAATTCTTTCCAATTTGTTGATTCCTAGACATGACAGTATTTCTTTTCACTAACCACAATGCTAGAAGAGATATTGCCTTAGAGATCTAGTCATTCATGGACATAATCCTGAGTCTGGGAGGTCAATGGTTCATAGAAGAGCCTCTATCTAGTCTGGCACAGTTCTGAATATTTGGCAAGAATTATTAAAAATAGGTCCAGGATGGGAATACCAGAGGCACTGCTGGCAGAAACACACAGGGACACATAGGGAAGCTTGCCTTCTCTGTTCTTGGCTCTAGCTGGTGCTATTTAGCTATCACTTCATGAAAACATGAACACAAAGCTCAGTCATGCCTCTTTAACTGAGAAAAAAGCTAAGCTAAAAATAGGACATCACTTCACTGAGCTTCAGTCATGCAGTCTTACCTGGTGTGCGTTTGTGGTTGATTGGCAGACTCCCCCAAAGTAGGTGGTGAAGTCTTTCTGGCATATCCTTTCATGTATAGATACTGCTCAGACTATGATGTTTTATTCAATTCTAAGTGCTACGGACCAAAATTTTTCCTTGTAGCATTGTAGTGAATCTCTATCAACTCTGAATTTACCCAGCTTTGGGTAAAGAAAAAGACAGTTAAAATCTGTTTCCTTTAAAAATTTAATATGTAACATTATTGAATTTGTCTCACAACTAATTTAGTTCTGCTAACACATTAAATAGAAAGGATTCTTTACAAAAACACCCCTTGGGACCTAGGTGCTCAATCAGCATTAGTCAACAAAATCTAAAGTTGAATTCTTGGGAAAACAACACAAGATGGAAGTCTTAATAGGTCTTTAGGAATATAAGCATAATTTTCATCATATAAATACATCAAATATCAATAAACAATTTATCCAGCTTCTAATAATTAACATATTTTTGGAATTGAGTGTGCTAATCATATCAAATAAATTTAGCAGATTTACAAATAATATTTCCTTTTGTTTTGTTTATAGTTTAATTTCAGCTATATTTTTATGAAGGGGAGCATAATAAATACAATTTTTAAAATTGTGTTTTATTTTTAATTATAAAAATGCAAATGATTATGTTGCAAATACAGTGTATTAAAATCTACCTTCCATTCCAAAATATTTCTAAATGATTAACAACGTTTCTATTAGTAGAGTGATAGATAAAAATTCAGTCTTATAATCTCCAATTCTGTAATCCTACCATCTTGAACTAACCAATAATAAACATTTCACATGTATCCTCTCAAACATTTATCTTTGTTGCAATAAATATAGTACTTGAAAACACACTTTTATGGTTCTCTTTATAACAATTGGTATCCACTAATTCCATGTAATTAAGAGAGGTTTAATTATGTCCACATTCTAAAACTTGTTCTTCCCAAGCTTGCCCCTGTTTAATTTTATATCATTATAAAATATCTCAGACAAAAGAATGAAATACTGGATCATGAGGAAAATCTGCAGCTTTCTGGATTCTGCCAAATACTTAACTGAAGGTGTAACAATTTATATTCCAAATAAGTAAAAATAATCTCTCGTTTGCATTCTTTGTAATGTGTGGGATTCAGGTTTTTTTTTTCATTACCTAGAGTGGAAATCTTAGATATGCAGGTGACAACACCCACCCTAAAGGAAGAAAGTGAAGGAGAACTAAAGAGCCTCTTGATGAAGGGAAAGAGGAGAGTGAAAAGCTGGCTTAAACTCAACATTCAAAAAACTAGGATCATGGCATCCAGTCTCAGCACTCCATGGCCAACAGATGGGGAAAGCATGAAAATAGTCAGATTTTATTTTCTTGGGCTCTAATATCACTGCAGACAGTGACTGCAGCCATGAAATTAAAAGACACTTGCTCCTTCAAAGAAAAGCTATGACAAACCTAGACATCATATTAAAAGGCAGAGACATCACATTGGCAACAAAGGTCCATATAGTCAAAGCTATGGTTTTTCCAGTAGTCAAGTACCGATATGAGAGCTGGAGCATAAAGAAGGCTAAGTGCCGAAGAATCGCTGCTTTTGAACTGTGGTGCTGTTGGAGAAGACTCTTGAGAGTCCTTTGGAGAGCAAGGAGATCAAACCAGTCAGTCTTAAAGGAAATCAACTCTGAATATTCATTGGAAGGACTGATGCTAAACTCCAATACTTTGGCCACCTGATGAGAAGACCCAACTCATTGGAAAAGACCCTGATTCTAGGAAAGACTGAGTGCAGGAGGAGAAGAGGGTGACAGAGAATGAGATGGCAGGATGGCATCGTTGACTCAATAGACTTGAGTTTGAGCAAACTTGGGAGGTTGTGCCAGGGAAGCCTGGCATGTCCACGGGATCACAAAGAGTCTTACACGACTAAGCGACTGAGCAACAAGTCCAAATACTATCTCATTGATATTTTAATTGGGTTTCCTCTTTAGTGACTTGTCTAAAAATCATTTTGCCTGCATGAAATCACTACCTTGAATGTCTAGCATATATCTCAATACTAAAATGGCCCAAACGGAGCTTCTGATATTTAGCCCACAAATTGCTCTTCCTGTGGGTTCTCCATTTCAATTTGTGTCAACTTCATCTTTTCTTCCCTGTTCCCCAGGACCAAACTCATGGAATTATCCTTTATACCTCACATACACTCTTTCAGCAGATACCATCAACACTGCTTAAAAACAGATATACAGCATGTACTCAGCCTCTCACCTCCATCACTGCCACCACCTGATTCTGAGCCATCATTATCTCCTGCCTGGAATGTGACAGGTGCCCCTTAATCAGTCGCCTTCTTCAGTCCTGGTCCTTTATATTCTAAAGAGTGGAACACTGTCATTCACTGTTAAAGCCTCTTCCCATCCTGGCCTTAGTGAAAAACGAATCTTTACTTTGATCCGTAAGTGCCGACAAGATCTGGTGTGCCTTTCATTCTCCCATCTCGTTCCCTAGTATTGCTCTCCCAGTTTTCCCAGACTATCTGCCTTCATGGAAATTTCAGGGACACACCAGAGGTTCTCCTGCTTTAGGGCCTTCCTCTTGGTCTGCACAGCACTCCCTTCTTGGAATGTTCTTTCTTCAATTATCCATATAGTGTATTTTTTCTTTGCTTAAACATTACCATCAAAGTAAGCACCTTACCTGCTCATTTTACTTAAAATCGAAAAACACCCCTTCTGTATCTTCCTCTTATGCTTTATTTTCTTCTACAGTGCTTCTCACCAGCTAACATTAAATATTTTCCAGACTAACTGACCGATTTATCTTTCATTCCAACATTTACTGTTACATTCCATCCAGAGTTCAATAGCCTTCTTCTTAAAGTTAATCTTCAATTAATTATAACTGGGTGGCAGCTTCATATTTTGTTCATCTAAAATTTTCAGGTCTCTCTTCATATAATAATATGCTAATGGTTACTTTTCTTTTTTTCAGCAAGAATGGTAAATAGGACAAATTCCATATGAATGGAGACAATGTGGTGTGGTTGGAAGAGAACAGGAGTGGGGGTCAGATGACTTGTGTTTACTGCAGACTTCACTATTCAGCAAATTAACTCTGGGATTATGCGCCAATATTTTCAGCTCTAGGCTAAGTCCTAAAATGAGAAAGTAAGACTAGATGACTGTAAAGTCCCTTCCAGGGTTAAAATTTTTCAATTTTTTGGCCATGCCATGCTTGTGGGAATTTGTGAACCAGGAAGTGAAGCTGTGCCCTCTGCTGTGGAAGTCTGACTTTTAATCACTGGACCTCCAGGGAAGTCCCAGAATCTTATAATTTTAAATGGTTCCATTTAAGTAGAGTGATATCAGTTGAAGCTTGGGCCTGAAAGAAGCTTGAGTGAGTAAAGAATATAGAAATTAAGGAACTTTTTGCATTTGTAATTTTATTTCATTTAAGATTTTATTGCTAAGTTTGATGAATCTGTTAATACATATTGTTTTATTGGCAGTCTGCATACTCTTTGATTTTTTAAAAACATATTCTTGTCTTTTCTTTCCCTGAAGTTTCACTTCAAAACTTTATCTACTCTCCTTTAATTATGTGCTACCCAGTGGTTCATTTGTTTCTTGAATCTAAGCGTTCATGTCTTTCAAAAATGCTTAGACTGTATCAACTTTGTAAATATTTCTATTCTACCTTTTCACTCTCTATATAATACCTATTACAGACATGCTAAAAATACACCATCTATATTTCTATTGTCAAATAAATACACGAAACTTTACTAAAGTAATCTACTTCTGCTGCATTGACTACGCTAAAGCCTTTGACTGTGTGGATCACAAAATTCTTAGAGATGAGAATACCAGACCACCTCACCTGCCTCCTGAGAAATCTGTATGCAGGTCAAGAGGCAACAGTGGGAACTGGACATGGAACAACATGGTTCCAAATTGGGAAAGGAGTACATCAAGGCTGTATATCGTCACCCCGCTTATTTAAATTTATATGCAGAGTACATCATGCGAAATGCTGGGCTGGATGAAGCACAAGCTAGAATCAAGACTGCTGAGAGAAATATCATTAACCTCAGATATGCAGATGACACCATCCTAAGGGCAGGAAGCAAAGAACTAAAGAGCTTCTTGTGAAGATGAAAGAGGAGAGTGAAAAAGCTGGCTTAGAACTCAACATTCAAAAAACTAAGATCATGGCATCCAGTCCCATCATTTCATGGAAAACTGATGGGGAAACAATGGTAACAGTGAGAAACTTTATTTCTTGGGCTCCAAAATCACTGCAGATGGTGACTGCAGCCATGAAATTAAAAGACAGCATCTTTTAAAGCTATGATAAACCTAGATAGCATATTAAAAAGCAGAGACATTACCAACAAAGGTCCATATAGTCAAAGCTATGGATTTTCCAGTAGTCACATATAGATGTGAGAGTTGGACTATAAAGAAAGCTGAGCGCCGAAGAATTGATGCTTTTGAACACTGGTGCTGGAAAAGACTTTTGAGAGTCCCTTGGACAGCAAGGATATCAAACCAGTCAATCCTAAAGGAAATCAACCCTGAAAATTCATTGGAAGGGCTGATGCAGAAGCTCTAATACTTTGGCCACCTAATGCAAAGAACTGATTCACTGGAAAAGACCCTTATGTTGGTAAAGATTTAAGGCAGGAGGAGAAGGAGCTGACAGGATGGCTGGATGGTATCACTGACTCAATGGACATGAGTTTGAGAAAACTCCAGGAATTGGTGATGGACTGGGTTGCAAAGAGCTGGATTCAACTGAGTGACTGAACTGAACTCATGCAGACCATTTATTAAATCTTTATTGAATTTGTCACAATATTGCTTCTGTTTTATGTTTTGTGTTTTTGTCTATGAGGCATGTGGGGTCTTAGCTACTTAACCAAAGTTCAAACCTGCGCCCTTTGCATTGGAAAGTGACATCTTAACCACTGGGCCACCACGGAAGTGCCTTCACCATGTTCTGATTCTCAGAGAGCTTTACGTTATTGTTAACTCAATGAAACATTTTAAAAATTAAGCTTTTATACCTTATCCAAAATTTTGTCATGTTTTGACATGAAAGATTTTTGGCATAAGAAGATTTTAAATTTAGTTTTATAATTTCTGAGAATAGTTCTGCATTTTTTTTTCTTAACTTGTCAATAATTCTTGACATATTTCCATTTTAATTCTATGAATTCCATTTGAAAATTATACTGTTTTTTTTAAAAAATTAGTGCACTTTACTCCACTATATTCACCACTCATAGAGCCTCCATCTCTTATTGTCCTATCCCAAATTTTACTGTAATAAATGCCATCTACATATCTTTATTTCTATATTCTTTACAGAGTGTCTAAACGTGGGAACTTGTGAACTGTGAACTGTGGTGTTAGAGAAGACTCTGGAGAGTCCCTTGGACTGCAAGGAGTTCAAACCAGTCAGTCCTAAAGGAAATCAGTCCTGGATATTCACTGGAAAGACTGATACTGAAGCTGAAGCTCCAAAATGTGGCCACCTGATGTGAAGTACTGACTCATTGGAAAAGACCCTGATGCTGGGAAAGTTAAAAGGCAGGAGGAGAAGGGGACAACAGATGATGAGATGGTTGGATGGCATCACTGACTTGATGGATATGAGTTTGATCAAACTCTGGGAGCTGTTGATGGACAGGAAAGCCTGGCAGGCTGCAGCCCAAGAGGTCAAAAAGAGTCAGACGTGAGTGAGAGTGAACTGAACTGAGGACGGCTATAGTTTTAAGAAATGAATAATAACCAGTATTAACAACACTGTGGAGAAATCTGAGCTCTCATATATTGCTGGTGAAGATGTATAATGGTGCAGCCATGTGGAAACAGGTTGATGGTTCCTCTGACAGCTAAACATAGAGTAAATTTATGACTCAGAAATTCTACTCATTGGTATATACCTAAGAGAAAAGGTATTCAAACAAGTACTTGTGTACAAATGACAAGAGAAGCACTATTTAAAACAGTGAAAAAGTGGAAAGAACCCAGATCTTTCTTTTCGGAGGAATGGATAAGCAAAACAAGGTCTATTCATATAATGGAATATTATTCAGCCATTAAGAAGACTGGATTACAGATACAAGTTACAACACAGATGAACCTTGAAAACATTATGCTAAATGAAATAAACAGACAGAAAAGGCTATATAGGACAAGATTATATTTACATGAAATATGCAAAATATTTAAAACCTTAAAGACAGAAAACAAAGGGAGGAAGGGGAACTGACTTGAGTATGAAAATCCAATTAAATTAAAAGTTGGTGGTTTGAGAATATCAATAAAATTAATATATGTAGGCAGATAGATCAAGGAAAAATAGACAAAACACAAATTACCAATATCAATAATTAGAGCAGTAATATCATTGCAGGTTTGCAAATTCTATAGATATTAAAACATAATAAGTAGCTATTGAGAACAACTTCATGCCTATACTTTGATGAAATCAGAAAATACCCACCAAAACACAAACTATCAGCAGTCACTTAAACAGAAGTAGATCATCCACTTGGCTTAATATCTATCAAATAATTCATCTGTATTTAAAAACTTTCCCAAAAGAAAAAAATATAGGTACAGGTGGTTTCTACAATAATTTTCAAGAAATTGAAGAGAGAATAATTCTCAACTTATTGTATTAGGCCAACATTATCCTGTTACCAAAACCAAATAAATATAAGATTCCATGATGCATGGAATGCATGAGACAAGTGCTCCGGCCTGGTGCACTGGGAAGACCCAGAGGAATCGGGTGGAGAGGGAGATGGGAGGGGGGATCGGGATGGGGAATAAGTGTAAATCTATGGCTGTTTTAAAGATTAAAAAAAAAAAAAAAAAAAAAAAAAAACTATCTCTCTTGAATTTAGAGAATAAAGCCTAATCAAAATTTTAGCAAATTGAATTTACCATCATATATAAAGGTAGACAGTGTATTAAAAAACAAAAACATCTCTGTATAGACAGGTCCCTATAGTCAGAGCTATAGTTTTACTAGTAGTCATATATGGATGTGAAAGTTTGAGCATAATGAAGGCTGAGTGGTGAAGAACAGGTTTTTGAACTGTGGCATTGGAGAAGACTCTTCAGAGTCCCTTGGACAACAAGAAGATCAAACTAATCAGTCCTAGAAGAAATCAACCCTGAATATTCATTGGGAGGACTGGTGCTAAAGCTCCAATACTTTGGCCACCTGATGCAAAGGGCCAACTCATTGGAAAAGACCCTGATGCTGGGTAAGATTGAGAGCAAGAGGAGAAGGGGATGACAGAGGATGAGATGGTTGGATGGCATCACTGACTCAATGGACATGAGTTCAAGCAAACTCGGAGATAGTGAAGGACAGGGAAGCCTGGAGTGCTGTAGTCCATGCGGTCGTAAAGAGTCGGACACAACTGAGTGACTGAACAAAAAAAAAACACGATCAAGTGGTTTATTCCACAAATGCAGGTTTGATCTGATGTCCAAAAATGAATATATTTAATTTGACGCATTAGCAGATTACAAGAGGAAAGCCATATAATCAAGTCAATTTAGCAGGGAAAAAAAAAAACTCTTGCCGGTTTAAAACAAACAAATCCTCTCAGCAAAGTTAGAACAAAGGGGAACTTCCATAGTCTACTAACGGACTTTTGTGAACAAATCTGAAGTTAGCATCACAAAGATTAAATGGCCAAGAATGTCTGTTTTTATCGCTTCCATTCAACATCTTACTGCCTATTGTTGTCAGCTTTTGCTGTTTGTCAGCTCTGTTGTTATTTTCAGTCACTAAGTCATGTCCTACTCCTTGGCGACCCCATGGACTGTAGCCTGCCAGGCTTCTCTGTCCGTGGGATTTCCAGGCCAGAATACTGGAGTGGGATGTCATTTCCTTCTCTAGGGGATCATCCAGAATGAGAGATCAAACCTGCATCTCCTGCATTGGCAGGTGGAGCTTGCTAGTGAGTTTCCAGGAAAGCCCTTGTCAGTGCTACTGGATAAGAAAAATAGTTTTAAAATATCCATTTTGTAAAGTAAAAAATAAACTTGTCTTTATTCACAGGAAAAATAATCATTATAGAGAAAATCTGTTGGAATCTATAAAAACATTACTAACATTAACAAAGGAATTTGGTAAAGTTGTAGGAATAAACATATAGTATTAATTATAGCTCTATTGGCAATGACCAAAAATTCAAATTAAAGAGAACTACTTTTGTAAGTACCAAAAAATATGGGATATTTAGGAATCTATTTTGACAAAGGATATGAAAGCCCTGAATGCTGAAAATTACAAAACACTGCTAAAATAAAAGAACACCTAAATAAATGGTCATGAACTAGAGGACTCAGTAACTTTAGGATGTAAATTCTCCTCAAATTGAACTACAGAGTCAATGCAGTTTTACTTAAATTGCCAGAAGACATTTTTGGTAGAAATTTTCAAACTGATTCTAAAAGTACATAGAAAAGCAAAGTATACATAACTAAAGCAATTTTGAAAATTAAAAATAACTAGAAATATCCACCTTTGAGATTTATTATAAAACTGTACTATGTATAACAGCTTTATAATAGGAAATTTTATATTTCAGGGCTTTCCTGGTGGCTCAGACAGTAAAGCATCTGCCTATAATGTGGGAGACCCAGGTTTGATCCCTGGGTTGGGAAGATCCTCTGGAGAAGGCAATGGCACCCCACTCCAGTACTCTTGCCTGGAAAATCCCATGGACGGAGGAGCCTGGTAGGCTACAGTCTATGGGGTCTCAGAGTCGGACACGACTGAGCAACTAATCTTCAACTTATGTATAATGGCATGATGTTGGTAAACAAACAAATGGAACAGAATCAGATTATACATGTATGACGAAATGATTTTAAGCAAAGGTCAAAGGCAATTCAGTGGAGAAAGGACAGGTTAAAAAAAAAAATGTTGCTGAAGCAATTCCTACAGGTTAAATCACCCAACTCTGTGACCCTATGAACTGTGGGTCACCAGGTTCCACTGTCCATGGAATTTTCCAGGCAAGAATGGTGGAGTGAGTTGGTATTTCCTACTCCAGGGGATCTTCCAGACCCAGGAGTTTACCACTGAGTCACCTAGGAAGCCCCATGGTATTTCACTGAAGAATTGGCTTATGCAAAATTGTACATGCAAAGAAAAAAATCCACAATATTTGATTTATGCCTGGCACCATATTCAAAGACAAGTCAAAACAAATCTTATGGGAAACCTTAAATTATAAAAGAAAAAGAAAAGCATATACCCTTATAAAACTTCAGCCTCCTATCTGTGTAAGAATGGATAAGTGCACTGTTATTTATGCACACAATAATAAAAACAATGAACTACTGATACAAACTACAACACAAATCTATCTCAAGAAAATGAAAGACACAAGACAAAAGAATGCATAGGATTCTATTTGAATAAATTTGTAGGAAATGTAAAATAATCCATAGTGATGGAAAACAAATCAAAAGTTGCCTAGGGGTAGGGTGAGGTAAGATTCTAGTGAAGGGAAGTAGAGGAATTATGAAGGTTCATGAGGAAACTTTGAGGTGACTAATATGTTATCTTGATGGTGGTGATGCTTTCATGGATATGTACACATATCAATATTTAACAAATTTTACATTTTAAGTATGCAGAATTTATATAAAGTATATGCTCATAAACTATTAAAACTGGAATAAATGATGTTTGGAGACTTATCAGTTTTTAAACTTTAGATTTTTGTATATAAAGATAGATAATAAAATTATCATTACAGGGTAGGAAATGACACCTGTAAATGCTTGACTATTGCTTACCAAATTGGGTTCAGTAAGGCAGATTCTGGGCTTTCCTGGTGGCTCAGTGGTAAAGAGTCTGCCTGACAATGCAGAATACACAGGAGACTTGGGTTCGATCCCTGGGTCAGGAAGATCCCCTGGAGGAGGGCTTGGCAACCCACTCTGGTATGCTTGCCAGGAAAATCCCATATACAGAGGAGCCTGGTGGGTTACAAACCATAGTACTGCAAAAGAGTTAAACATGACTGAGAATGTATGCATGCAAGGCAGATTCTGCTTTAACATTTAGCACTTTTAAATAGTTCATTTGTTAGAAAGAATGAAAATATCAGATGTGGTTTTACATGACATAGTGTAGATAGGTGATGAACGGATGGGTGAGTGGATGGACGGATGGATGGATGGATGGGGACAGAGAGATAAATTGAATAGATGAATGGGGGAATAGAGAGATATAGATAGATATGTAAATCAGTAAATGCACATTTTAATCTAATCTTGAAGTTTGTATATTTTGGGTATTTATATAATCCAGGTTAAACCAAACGCTTTTTCAAATTGCTCTGAAGAATCACCATACCATATGGATGGATTCTTAAGCACAGAGGAGTCTCATTTGCAACTGATAACCCACAAGAGAATTGGGAAGAAATGTGATTAAGCCAACCATGTACAACACCATTCTGCTTTTATCTATCTACACATTACCTTTCCTGCAAAAGAAATTTTTTTAAATGATGCTATTACTTTAATAGCTTCCATTTGCATTTTGAATTTTCATTGTGCCAGTTATCCAATTCCACTTATATGGTGAAATTTGTGGGCCTCATGGCTATTTTAATATGACGCCTTTTATAATGTAATTGAGAGAAGTCTCCGATGAATAAAATAAATGGTTTCAGAGGGTTCTTAAGCCCTCAACAGACATCAGCTAAAATGTTAAGAGTGCCTCCAAATCCCACTGGTGCTATATTTTCTAACCATGAAAGAAATGTCATTATTGTAAATTTCCAGCTTTTGTCTGAAAATCTTGTACTAGATCCCTTGAGCGCCAGTTCAGTTAATTAATTCAAACAATTTCCTCTCTAATCTCTAAAACATTTTCATATTTAAGACAATAAATGAGGTACTTAAGGGGCTCACTCATTGTTGGTTATTAATATGCCAGGGAATTAGAAAAATTACCCCTAGTCTTCAGTGACATGAATAATGTCTTTTTTTTTTCTCCCTTCCAATGGTTCTGACCTGGACAAGGTTAAAAGCATGGTTTCTCTGCAACTGAATTTTAAAAAATGCTATTTTCCACTTGCTTTGGTTTTCCATCTAAATAGTCTTCCTTTTCTTTCAGCAATAAATCTGATAGGTTATGCCGATTTAAAGATTAAATTAGTTAATAATAACTTTGAAATTACTGATTAGTTTAGAAGAAGAATAATTACATTTTCCTTGAACCAGTACATAAGGTTAATGCAGTTGAGAATGTGATGGCTCCAGTAACTTTGACACTAATTGGTGATTGTGTTACATGTTAAGATAAGGAGTCAGCAGGAATGAATTCTCAGGAGGTTTGCAGGAAGACAAAGCTATTTGTTCACAAACCTACTTTTCTCCGTTTGAACAATTGGTTTAACTTCATAAAAGGTTGGTGAGTGACCTTCAGGATAAAATTTCATGCATTTCACGCCACTGACTCTGGTTTATCAAAATGAAACAGAGCACAAGAACAATTTTTTTCTGTAAAAAAATTCAGCCATCTATTTATCAATATATGAATCTAATTGTTCAGTTTCCTAAACTGACTATCTCTAGAGGGGGAAAATGTGTGAGAAGAAAGGAAAATGAAGCTTGTAATTGTTCATATTGCTTTGTGTTTATATAGCCCTTACCCCAAAAGTCTCCTATTCTAAATCATTTTATAACCATTATAAAGTTAAACTTCTTAACGTAAAAACACATATTATTGTTAGTATGATTTTAAAGTACTGAAGAAGAATCTATAGACATTTGGGGGAAAGGTAGCATAGTTATGTTCAGCAAATTGTCCATCAGATAACTGGATCAGATAAGAGCCATTTCCCATAAATTCTAGTGCAGAATCATGGGTTCTATCCAGTCTCTGGCTACTAATTGAAATGAGCAATGTTTCAGCTCTAAGCAAAAGGTTCCTATTGTATTGTGCTCATTTGTAGTTGTTAAAGATTTAGCTATTTACACTAGTCATAATTCAATATTTTCCTTATCAAACTTAAAATTGACATTAAAAATCCATCATGTATTTACTTATTTGGAACATCTACTCACCTATAGATTGCCTTATAATAATGAAAATTTTAATAGTGAAAAGCATGCTTGATTAAAACAATGATGTAGGTAGATATCACAAATATATTTTTTAATCTGCTATTAATTAGATAATCAGGCTTTTTGTTTAACAATATTAAATCACAGTTGTCAACAATTGTTTAAAGCATGTATACTTAACTTTGCTTATCTCATCATATACAATGTGCTTCTGTAACTTTCAGGGCTTAGACAAATATAAGGATATTGTTCACATTTCCATTTTCAAACAGGTTTTTACATCAAAAACTAATTTTTTTTTTGAGATTTTTCTTTTAGTCACTAAAAGTAAAGGTCAATGTTATGATGGTTTTAACATAAAAACCTAGAGATATATTTTCCCAACAGCTGAAATAGAGTATTTATAAATTAAAACATAAAAATAACATCAATGGAAGTTATTTAAAGGAAAAACATCTGAATAACTTTTTGAAAACAAAGCACCTAATTAAATTATTTTCTGATCAAATTACTATCTAAATTCAGATACTTAAAAAATATTTTACTAAATATTATGCAAAAAGGCACAAGACAAAAGAATTCAGCTTTAGATGAACAAGCAATGAAGCCACAGTGTCATGGAAGTTTAGAATGTTTTGTGTTGATTTAGAGAAAAGAACGCATCTGAATGACACAGTGCCTATTTGGAGCTATGTTATCTGATCTGAGCAACCTATATTTTTCATTTTATTTCTGCTACTTTCTCCTCAGTTTATGACTTTCATTCTAAAAATGACAATAAAAACAAAAATGGAATGTTCAAAAGAAACTAACAACTTTTAAATAATGTAAGAAATAAATAAGGGAAATAAGAAAGAAATAAAATAGGAGGGGAGTTTAGTTTGTGTATGTATGGCTGAGTTCCTCTGTTGTACACCTGAAATTATCACAACATTGTTAACTGGCTATACTCCAATATAAAATAAAAAATTTAAAAGAGAAATAAAAGGAGAAAAGATAAAAACACATTCAAGATGGCAATATTTCCTACAGGTTTTATTGCTAGGGAAAGCAATCAAAATTATTTGAACAAAGTATTCTTTAACAATAAATTAATTAGACAAATTACCTTAAATGTGAATTTTAAATATTTTAATAGTTCTGTAGGTAATTCTTATTACATTTAATTTCATATAATCTTTAATGCTATTTATCTAAAACATATAAATATATTAAAAGAAATAATCTCACTACCATCTTCCACATCACCACTTTTTGGTATCTTTAACATATATATAATATATTGGTATATTTAACATATAGCTAATATATATAGTATACATATATATATAGTATAATATAAACATTATATATATAATATATATATTATATATGTATATATTAAATATAACAATAAATAAATTATATTTATATATAAATATATAAATAAATAATAAAAACATAATAATATATATTAGTATATATATAGTATATGTATATAGTATATATATAGTATAATAGAAACATTATAATAATATTAATAAAAGTAATCACTACTTTTTTGTGTCTTTAACAGCCACATAATATAACAGAGTAGACAGAGTAAATATAATTTATTCAATAATTGTCCCATTGTTTATTTTTTTTTTACAATTATTTTCAAGAGTTGAGTTGTTGGTTCAAAAATAAGTTGGCTTCTAATGTTAACAGATCATTCCAGAATCATTTCCAATAAAATTGTAGTAACTCACGGTATTCCCAGCAATATAGGAAAACACTTATTTTGCCCATTTTCCTGATTTCCTAACACTAGTAGATGGAATTGATTATCATATTTTGTTTTGTTTTATCCTTTCAATGTAAGAAAATAATTCATTTTGGTCACTGAGGTATCGGTTTTAAATTTATTGATCATTTGCATTTCTTCTTTTGTGACTCATCAAATTCTGTTTTCTTTGCTTTTATTATGTTACATTTCTAAAATTTATCATACATTTTTCAGTATTCTCCAAAGAAATAGAGCAAATGGGAGATTTATATATATAAAGAAGCAGAGATTTATCTTAAGGAATTGGCTCATGTGATGATGAGGACAGGTAAGTCTTAAATTTATAAGGCAGGTCTACTGGTTGTTAACTGAGATTCTGTTCAAATCTGCAGTACTGAGTTGAGATTCATAAGGTAACCAGCACACTAGAAGCTCACGCGGGCTTTCTACTTACAATCTTAAGGTGTATTTCCTTCTTCTTTGGGAAACCCCAGTTTCTGTTTTTAAGGACTTTAACTGACTGGATGAGGAAGGTAACATGCACTGCTTAAAGAAAATTGACTGTAAATGTTAATCATACCCGCAAAATACCTCATGGTAGCGTCAAGCATGGTGTCTGACAGAACTGGGTGACGTGGCCAGGGTAAGGTGATAGAAAACATTACCCATTGTGCTTGCGTGTCTCTCATTCATTCATTCTGACCGCTGTGTGACAGGCCACTGACTGAATCTCCCAGCTTATTCTTCAAGTTTAGTGCATTTAGAGTATTTCGTGTTTTTTGCTCTTATGCATAGTTGTCTCCATAGATACTGTCGTATGTGAGATCTTTAATAGGTATTTCCATTTTTCTTGGCTAATTAGTACACTTCTCAAGTGAAGAATAAGGAGTTAGGACTTGCCTTATATACATGTCAAGATCTGTTATAAACCTATCCTAATTCAGCCCAAAGAGACTAGAGTCAAATTTCTGATCTATAATAAAGTTGGGTTGTTTTATTTATTTAAAAAAAAATGTATAACATGAGAAGGCACAGGGATAGATAAACTTAACCACAGAATAGAAATGAGAGTCTATGATAAATGTATATTTTAATGACATGTCAGATAGGTTGGGCAAGTAAGGACTTTCAATAAATGGACATGGAAAGTATTATTCATATGAAGAAAGATGTATTAAATTTCAACTTTCTATCTTAAGAAAAATACACTAAAGAAAACTAAAAGATGAATTACTACTGGGAGTAAATTCTCATGATACAAAATTGAAAAAAATATCAACCTATACAAAAGTACACCCTACAAAATAGTGGAAAGCAGCAAAGCAGAAACAATAAGAGAAGAGAACAAACAACTCAAAAGCACCAAGGGTATGGGACATGATTGAACACTTTCCAAAGGAAAGACATAAAGCAATGCTAAAGCTCCCTGTGGTTCATAAAAATTAAGTCAAAATCTCAAAATTTACACACAAAATACATTCTATAATATCAAGTTACTCACTTTTATAAAACGGTATGCCTTTGTCTCATCAATTTGCAGAAACTCATTGTATATTAGGAATGTTCCCTTTTGCCAGCTACATGTGTTGTAAGTATTTTTCTGATGTACTATTTGTCCTTTTGTTTTTCATTGTTTCTTACATTTTAGATTTTTGGTGGCCAATATAATTGAGTTCTCATATTTAATGTAGCAAATATGTCTATATATTTCTCTATCTTCCAAATGTTACATAAATAATATCCCATTATTATTACAACAAATAAAGTTAACTTAAAACACCATGAAAACTTATTAAATTATGAAATTTTGAAAAATATTTAATCAAGCAAAAATGTTCAGGAAGACAACTCTCTCCAATATTATTCAACCTTGACCCTATGTTTCAAGTTAGTGAAGATACACATATGCAAAGTACCAGATAAAGTTAAGCTACCTTCTCTGTGAGTTTTTTAGAAAACATCATTTGACAGATAATATAATTACTATGTGTAAAGCACTATTTTAATTTTATCTATGTTTTTTTCATTTGGGCTTTACTGTTAAAAAGACACTGACTTACTTTGATGGATCAGTTGGAAATTCGAAATGTACCCCAGATATCAGCAAAACTGATTTTCTGAGATAGGAAGAAAAAATGTCCTTAAACTTTTATTGCAGCAATATTGAAAAATGTATTGCCTCCACAGACTTTCTGAACATTCTCAAGAGGCATATGTTCTTATAATCTTGTATGGTTCATAAATCCTGTTTCTGCTAAATTAGTTCAATTTAGCAATCATATGCCATTACATTTGAGCTGTCCGTGCCCTCCATGTTTGCCCAGCGATAAAACTCTGCCCTTTAATTTCTGTGGACACACACATACACAGGCACACACTCATACACAACAGTGTTTAAGTTAACTGTATACACAGGACACTGCAGGGAACATTAGGAGACAAGGAAAGATGCAGAGTGTGTATTATCTCAATTTAAAGTACTGTATTCTGATCATTACCTCCTATTTTCCAGCTCATTCCCTCTAATAGCCCCACTCAAACAATCCTCAAAATAAATCTGGACCTTCTTCAATCCTTAGATCCTTTCTGGTTTTCATTGTCTATGACTTGCTCCATACTGTTACTTCCCTCTTTGCCTACATCACAAGGAAAATCACCATAGTCATCCCTCACATAGGCTCTCAAATTCTTTCTAGCTTCATAGTACTCACTGGCTTAAATCACAATCGTAATTAAATCTAAAAATACATTTACACAGGTGAACATAAATGAGAAAAACATGTGGACTGCTTTCATCTTAAGTTCATGATCAAAAACCTCAATCAAGCCCTTAATGTGCTAGCAATTAGACTATACCGAATTTAGGCATTCACATTTTCCACTTTCTTAGTTAATTATTTCATAATTTATCCTCTTAAATCAAACATCATTGCTTCCTTTCCCATCATCAGATCAAACTGACGACATTGCTGCCTATTTCACTGAATCTCTCACCACACATATATCTACTTTCAGTCCATTTACTCAATTTGAACTTTCCTTCTCATAGCTAAAGCCAATCACTTTACCTATACATTTCCCACTTATTCAAATAGTTTGCTCCAGAAAATTTTTACTGTCTCCTGAATCATTAATATTTAAGACTCTGCTGGACCACTCCTATGTGCATATAAACATTATTATTTTCCTACCTTGAAAATCTGCAAATCTTTCCAATAAGGGGTGGTTACTGTTATTAGTTACAAAATACAAATTCAGACAAAATAGAGCCATGAAACATAATAGTGTGCACAGAGACAGATCCACACACACATATTATCACCTGATTTATGACTGCAATTCAACACGGAAAGCTGATCTTTCCCAAAACTGGTGCAGGGCAAATTGTATATTTACTACTCTTTACATGAGCAACAACCACAACATAAAACCGGCCTTGACTTGTCTGATAGATCCAGTCTAGGAGATAAGACAAAAAACTTTTAAATGACTATACATTAGAATACCTTTACGTCTTCGATATAGACAAAGATTTCTTAAACAAGACATGAAATTCAATAACAAAAGAATTATGATAAATTAGCCTTCAATAAAATTAAGCAATCTATCCATCAAAATTGCCATTAAAGAAGTTAAGATAAATGTAAACTACATACTGGTGGAAGATATTAGCAGTACATATATCTGAAAAAGATGTCATACCCAAAATATATTTAAAATTCTAATGAAATTATTATTCTTTTAAATAGCATTAACCTCATCAAACAAACAGAAGGTTTGAACAGGCGCTTAGCAAAAGTGAGTTTCAATACGGCCAGAAAACAAACAAAAATGGTTCACATCATTATTCATGTGAGAAAGGCAGCCACGGAATAGCTCCATCTGAAAAGTCTGATATTACTAAGTTCTGATGAGGACACGAAACAGGTAAAACTTACATTGTCAGTGGGAGCAAAACTTGCTACAATCACTTAGGCTAGGTGTTAGGAGGTACCTTCAGAGTACTATTACAAATATATTTCCAAAAATACTGAGTAGAAATGTCCATAAATATATATGTGCAAGAATGTTCATAGCAGTTTCATGAATAGTCATTTCAATCTAGAAATAAGCCAAATATCTATCAGCAGCAGAATGAGTGAAGATAATTTGTGACAGAGTCATAAAAGGGATAATACACATTATGATACTACACAATGAAAACAAATGAGCCATTTTACAACATGAATGAATTTATAAAATATTCCTTACACCTGTTAATTTTTATGTCCCTGTTTTTTGTTTCTGCTCCTTAAATCATAGCCTCCTGACATACTTCTCAGGCTCAGCCTCATGACTTGCTTTCTAAGGCGTTTTTTGAACTCTGACTTCTTCCAAATCTAACATACAGATCAATTCAGTTCCTCAGTTCTCACACTCATATCCAGGACCACAATTTATTCCTTATCCAAGCGCACAAAGAATTCTCAAGGGGAAAAAAAAATTCCTTTGTTGGATGATATCCACCTTTCTCAAAGAGCAGTTACCTATTTGTTATATAATCATGGCTTAATTCAGCTTCAAAATATACAGAGATATATCCTTCCCTCCCTGTCATCTTTGCCATCACCTAAAGCACATGCATATCTTCTCAAGAAGATTGATTCCTTTATTTTTATTCATGGAAACTTTTGGCAAAAGTCTCTCTCTAGGTTTTGTAATAGAAGGTGTGATCAGGGTTTCACTAAATGTATATATTTGCTATATGGAATATATAACAGAGGATATATGCTGGAGTCAGAAGATCAATTAGGATATTCAAATACTTATACAGGTTTGAGGTGTCAAATATCTAGAACATCTTATAAATAGTGGGAGTAGAAAGGGAAAAAAAAACAATAATTACTAATAAGGATTGGGTAAATTCAAATGATTGGTTTTATAGAGGAACATTTCCTCCATAGAAAGAAAGAATTTAATAAGAGTCTAGATGGAAGCATCAGAAAAAAAAATTAAATCATTCCTGTTACTTTGAGATCTTGCCTCTCTAGAGATATATTTTAACTTTTTAACCTTTTAAGTCATAAGTTATAAAGATAGCATGCTAATGCCTGATGCTATATCAAAGACATCTTTTCAGGCATATCCAGAGTACATTTTCATAAAACATCAATTTAGGTTCTGTCAGTTACATCTGCTCCTGAGAGATTTCATCAGTCACATTGTGTTAAATCACATGACTGTACATAAAATGATTGATAGCATACAGATAGAACACATCCAAATATGTAAGTTTCATTATGAATTTTAAAAATGACCCAAGAGTATTTTACATAGGCCTCAAATACCAAGTGTATTAGCATGACTTTATTCCATAAACCAGTTTTAACTCAGAGTTAAACAAAATGTAACATACTAAAGGTCAAATTACAAAGGGTGATTTTTCTCTCAAAAAATGTAAAGCCTTATGGAATTTTCTTAGGATCAAAGCACTAGTGTACAGAATATTCAACCTTTTCTTATGATTTTAAAGTAACATTTTATCTCAAATAATTATACATGTATCATCAAATGCGGTGTGCTCAGTTACCAAAATCTATTCAGAGGAGACAGAGGGGAGTGAAGAAGTCTTATTGAATGGGGGCTTTGGTGAGAATATTCTTATGAAACCAATTTTATTATTCTTTTACATAAAATCCATGAAGACTGCATCTCTAATTCCTTAACCATCTTCTCAATTTCCTGTTTTAATTATCTTTTGAAATGTTACAGTATATACTAGTGCGATAAACATACTCAAACTTACTTAGGAAAAGGCAGACTCAGTTTAAGAGTGTCAAACCTGTTAAAAGCACATTTAGATTTCGCAGGATTTAGAAATCCATACAGCAAGAAGGCTCTCAGTCTCCTCTTTTCTGAGGCTGCCCCATTCACTTTTCTGCAGATTATCCTTCTTCTTCTGTAAGGTTCAAGTCTTTGGTTTTTCCATGCGTTGTTTGGGATTGCCATTAAGTAGACTTTTGTCTCAGAACTAAACGGTTTTATGAACCCAGTGCTCATCAGGGTTTGACAGATTTCAGCTTATCCTTAAATTCCATTTTCTAGGGGGAAAAAAGTCTAATTTACATAGTTTTGTTGAAAACTTTTTTGGTTGAAAAGTTCCAGAGCAAAATCTTTAAGAAATAGTTACGGCAGTACAAAGTGGTGGTCATTGTTAACACCCAGGACCCATATATGTTTGACCTTGTCGGAACTGTGGAAAGCCTAACTTTGGCATAACTTTTATGTATCCATACTTTGTACCCATTTTACATATACATTAGCTTTATTAGAAACTTTTTTGTAAATCTTTTCTTGAGTATTTGTTAAAATAGGACTGGTTTTAATTACTATCAAGCGTTGTGCATTCTTTTAATTATCAAATCAGTTACACATTGGACTTGTAACTATGGTTTACAATTTCCACAATCAGAGTTGCTCAGCAATATATAGATCAGAAACAGTGACTTTCGAGTGATAAATAGAAGAAATGAGAGGAAACCCACTCTACGGCCCCCTTTCTGAGTAACTAACAACAGAGTCAATTCAACTGGTCAAAGGAGAGACACATGGATGTGAATGAGACAGCACAGTTTTTAGTTTAAATGATCATAGGTTAAACTGCCTGCCTTTGAGTCACCTCCTCTCTCTGCTCCTTTTTAATGACTATTTTTGACTAATTTAGTAATATCTCAGATGATGTCTGAATGTATCACAAGTTAAGCTTCCCTACTTGTTAAAAGCAAATAACTCCTTGGAGAGTTTTACTCATCTATGCTGCTGCTGCTGCTAAGTCGCTTCAGTTGTGTCCGACTCTGTGCGACCCCACAGACGGCAGCCCACCAGGCTCCCCCGTCCCTGGGATTCTCCAGGCAAGAACACTGGAGTGGGTATTTATCTATGACCTACCTGCTTTTCTATGACCTACCTGCTTCAAATAGCACTTGTACACTCTAATCATTTTTTCAAAATTCTGATATAGGAACTTTGGGCCCCTGAGTAAGAAAGAACCCTTGCACCTTAAGGAGACCAGTTCTGATGACCTGATCATAAATACAGGATGTCCATATCCATTCCCAGAATATAAAAAGAGGTCTCCAGTACACTGGAAATACCTTCATGATTTCATGCTGGGCTGAACTTGATTTCTCAGATGTGATAAACGATGACTAATTACTGACACTTCATCTCTTTGCCCCTCCCTCACATCAGACCTTTGTATGTTGCCAGAGCAGCTAGTAATCACATCAGAGCTTATCTTTCAAGCTCTCCTTGACATTGATGGTAATCAATAAGGGAATCCTCCAGAATGCAATGCATATTCCTTGAATCATGGGGAAGCACCTAAATATAAAAATTAGACATTAGCTTGAAATAAATAATTACACAGATCATAAGCCTATGATCGATATGCCAAATCTAAGTTTGGCACAAATTTTTTTAAAAATCTGTAAACATTTTAAGACAGAACATTTTATGTAAAAAATCAGATTTGGTGACTATCATGAAACTGTTTATCCTCTTAGGCCTACACTTCTACTTGTCAAGAATCATAAAGGTTTGGGTGTGTCTGCACACTTTGTATGGGCATTTTCTCTCTGTCAGAGTCCTTACACTATCATTATAATTTTTTCTCTTTATACATGTATATACAGTGTATATATAGGGGTTCTCCTGAGAAATACAGCTAATACATATGCTAATGTATTTATTATAAAAGACGGGTTCATTTGATTATGAAGACTAAGAAATCCCCAAATCTGAAGTGGGTAAACTGGAGACCCAGGACAGCCAGTCTGAAAGCTGGCAGGCTCAAAACCCATGAAGAGTCATCTTCAGCTCAGTTTCAAAGCCAGAAAAGACCAGTATTCCATATAAAGCAGTCAGGCAGGAGAAGTTCCCTCTTACTCTGCCTTCTTGCTCTATTCAATTTTTCAACTGATTGGATGAGACTCACTCATAACGGGGAAGGCAATCTGCCTTACTCAATCTACTGATTCAACCATTAACCTCATCAAGAAATACCATCACAGAATATATGTATACCCAGAATATGTTTGATCAAATGTCTGACACACCATAAAATAAACCATCATAATATGGACAGAGGAGCTATACTCCATGGGGTCGCAAAGAGTCGGACACAATTTAGCAATTAAACAACAACAGGCCTCATGCAGAGGTGACAATTTCATAAAATCTTGAGCGATCCAACTGGTAATAAACTCATTCAAGTGTACAACAGTGACTCAGACTAAACCTCAGTTCTTGAGGCGCCCACATTCTACGTGGAGAGGAAGCGGTAAATAGTAAGGGTAACTAGTGGGCAGTAACAAACTCCTCAATCTCCTTGCCTTTACTGTGGCCATTTTTGCCACATCTCTGAAAAGCCTGGCGAGCCAGCTGCTGCCTGGTATCATCATGCTGCTGCCTGGGGACTGCTGGGCTCGACAGCCAGTCTTTGGCAACTTTCATAGGAATCTGTAAATGTCACACTTGTGGGTTTTGGACATAAAATGGTTCTATCTGCGTCGATACTTACCACCCATGGTCCCTTTCAGAACCTATGTCTGGGAGGATTTCCAAATCCCCCAACTAGAATATGGGCAGCAAGGACTCCAGTCAAAACTCAACCAACCAGAAACAGCAGTGACACCCTTTCTTCTCAGATCCTCCAGGGAAAATGAGGAAGGAAAAGTAGACACAGGTCATTTTATACCAAAAATATTTGGTCAGAATAAAGGGAGAGAGACTTTATGACGATGTGAACTGTTAATACTAACATGGAGAAGGAACTGTTACCTTGAACCTAAAACTAGCTGAAGCAAATTAAAATAATTTCCCTATAAACTTATCAAACCTAAAATTTTAATCTGAAAATACAATGTTTCACAGAAACATTAGGTTATTTATGTCTTTATTGCCAGAGTTTTTTGCAGTATATATAAGAAGTGTAGTACAGTTGAAAACATGTATATTTAAGTATTTTATTGTCAAAATTATGCTTATGAACTGGAAATGAAAGAATAGAAATAGATTATTTTAACTATTAAATTTCTTTTTGCTTATGAAAGATTATTTTTCAGTAGCATAGCATTGAAATATATGTCTAATATCCAGATTATAGTGTTATATTGATAGTGGTATCAAAACCTGATATATTTTTAAAACCTTACTAATTTTTAACAACATTCTTCTTGGTTGTTCTAAATCAGTTCTTTACAGATCTGAGAGCCACTGCTCAAAGTACCTGGTTTAATTAACATCTATTTTGTTTTTACTGTGATTGTTTCTAATAAATTATATCTAACTTAAATATTCACCATAGGAAGATTTTATTTTGTTTAAGCCAAACATAGTAACTTGTTTCTAACTAAAATGGCATTAGAAAAATGATTAAACAAGAAAGACAGAAATTTTATGCAAGTGTAAAGCATTGTCATGTTTCAACTTGAATAAGACCTGGTGAGATTTAGTGTTCCTCAAATTAATGAGGTTCATAGGAAGAGAAGATGAAGCTTCTGCATGTTTAAAGAATGATGTGTTCCAAATGTTTCTTACTGTACTTGAAAAGTGGCTGTGTTGAATGAGAATCACGATTGGAAACACACTGAATTCCTAACTTCTTGATTTACTGGCCCACAAGCACATTGCTGGATTGGGTATTCCTTTATCCCTCATTTAATCAATGTCAGCCTGGGCATCATGGTAGAGACCTTAAGATATGCCTATATTCATTATTCTCTCCTGAGCACATAGATTATGCTTGTTTTCACTTATGTAGGATCAAACAACACTGGGGTTTCCTAGGTGGCGCTAGTGGTAAAGAATCTGTCTAAAAAAATTAAAAAAAGGAGATTTCTTAAAAAACTGGAAATAGAACTGCCATATGACCCAGCAATCCCACTTCTGGGCATACACACTGAGGAAACCAGATCTGAAAGAGACACGTGCACCCCAATGTTCATCGCAGCACTGTTTATAATAGCCAGGACATGGAAGCAACCTAGATGCCCATCAGCAGATGAATGGATAAGGAAGCTGTGGTACATATACACCATGGAATATTACTCAGCCATTAAAAAGAATTCATTTGAACCAGTCCTAATGAGATGGATGAAGCTGGAGCCCATTATACAGAGTGAAGTAAGCCAGAAAGATAAAGAACATTACAGCATACTAACACATATATATGGAATTTAGAAAAATGATAACGATAACCCTATATGCAAAACAGAAAAAGAGACACAGAAATACAGAACAGACTATTGAACTTTGTGGGAGAATGTGAGGGTGGGATATTTCAAAAGAACAGCATGTATACTATCTATGGTGAAACAGATCACCAGCCCAGGTGGGATGCATGAGACAAGTGCTCGGGCCTGGTGCACTGGGAAGACCCAGAGGAATCGGGTGGAGAGGGAGGTGGGAGGGGGGATCGGGATTGGGAATACATGTAAATCCATGGCTGATTCATATCAATGTATGACAAAACCCACTGGAAAAAAAAAATAATAATAAAAACAAAAAAAAAAACTGAAAAAAAAATAAAAATAAAAAAAAGAATCCGTCTGCCAGTGCAGGAGACAGAAGAGATGTAGGTTCAATCCCTGGGTTGAGAAGATCCCCTGGAGGAGGGCATGATGACCCACTCCAGTATTCTTCCCTGGAGAAGCCCAGGGACAGAGGAGTCTTGTGGGCTACATACAGTCCATAGAGTCACAAACAGCCAGAGATGACTGAAGCAATTTAGCATGCCTGCAGGATCAAATAACTAGCTCTGGCCAATGAAGTGTGCGTAAAAATAGTGTGTCCTTTGGTCAAAATGTCTTATTGCTAAAACACGAATCCCCGGAAGCCACAGGGGCCTCATATCTCAGATGGAACAGGTTCAATATATGAAGCCTTCCCATCCTGTATATCTGAGTCACCAAGTATAGCAAAGGCCCCACTGACCCAAGATGCAAATGTTATGAGACCAAGAAATAAATCTTTGTCGGGTTGAGCAACTGGAATTTGGGGGAGAGGATTTTTACTCTGGAGGTATAGCATACAAGCACTTTGTATAAATTAGCCTATCAGCAGCAAAAGAAATAGCACCTCTCCAATTGATTACTAATGATAATTTCTATCTACTGTTTCCATAAATATCCAAATATTGTACCTGTAATCTACTTTTTGTTCCCAATTTTTCATTTTCCAAAACTAGATCCTTAAAGATTACTAAAAGACGAAACTCTTTAATCAATGTGCTGACTTATTTGGAGTCTTTGGGTTTGTTTTTTTGTTTTCAGTTTTTATTTGTTTTTAGCATAGCGGGGCAGAAGGCTCATTTCTACTTTTTATTTAAGGAATTTTAGTTACTTAATAGGTTGCAAGTATATACTGTCTGCCCAGAACCATATCTTGTAAAATCATTTTTCAATGTTTAGCATGTTTAGAGTCATTGTGCCATGTTGTGCTACATGGAAAGCTTTACCGCAACAGCCAGACTATCTAGGACACCTAGTAACCAAATCCCATCCCTTTTCATATTGGCTTTTTTTAAAAGTTGTCCTTTTTTCAGAGTTTTCTTCGTCCCTGGACTTCATGCACTATGACTCCTATCCTGCTCCTCTCTCTACATGTATCTGACTCTAAGCTTAGCCACCTGTTTCTGCATCTCTGCATCTTTTTTTTTTTTTTTTTCCTTTCAGAGCTTTATGCTCTTGTGAAGTTAAAGTCACTCAGTCCTGTCTGACTGTTTGCAAACCCATGGACTATACAGTCCACGGAATTCTCCAGGCCAGAATGCTGGAGTGGGTAGCTGTTCCCTTCTCCAGAGGATTTTCCCAACCCAGGGATCAAACCCATGTCTCCCACATTGCAGGTGGATTCTTTACCAGCTGAGCAACAAGGGAAGCCCCTTTATGCTCTTATCTAATAGTAATATTATTTTTTAGGATATATAATTATTGATGTTTTTAAAACAGTGTTCCTTATTAGAGAATAAATGTTGCCAAATTTAAGTTTATAAAGAATTATAGATAAACCAAAATAACAGCAAATTTACTTGTTAATCAGTAAAGCAAATAAAATTACTTTATCTGTTTTTGTGATCCATGTGTATTTTCAATAGCTGTTTCAGCTATACAAGAAAATTTCCACTCCTTGTATTCCAGGACTGCATGCTTACTCAAGTTAAAAGTGACAACTGCTTGAAATATTTGATATCTAAGCAAACATAAAAAGAAGGATATTATACATTCATCATGATTAAATAATACTTCCCTGATAGCATTTATTTACATTTCTCCAAGGAATCCATTAAATTTGACAATTCATTATAAAACAAAGCACTATATGTGTAAAGCAAGTTTTGTGTTTGAGTCAAAGCAATATATTTTGAAAGCTGTGTGAAAGTTGTTTATAAAGCAATGTGGTTATATGGCATAGTTTCTCTTAAGAGTATGAACTAAAGCAACAATAGAAGAGAGTAAGAGAGTGGATGATAGTAAAGGGGCTTTTGCTGGAAACAGAAAAAATACAGGTTAAACTTAATGTCATACATTTCAAATTAAATTATTTCATTCCTTTCTTTTGTATTTTACTTGGGGAAAATACTTTAACTCAGAATGAGACCATCAAGTAAGTCAACTCACGAAAGATTGTCAAAACTTTAAGTTAAAATGATGTTGTAGCTAAAATTGTGCCTTGATGTGAATTTATTTTCTAGCTGAAAATGATCCAGTCATGTGGTGTGCAAGCATTTTAGTGCTTTAGGAGAAAGCTAAGACATTTTCCAGATAAACCCTTCACTGAAGCGCTGAGGAGACTGAGGTTTAGAAAAGTAAAGTGAGTTACCCATGCCACTCAGCTACTTCCAACTTTCAGCCTTTTAAAAGTTTACTATTGCTTTTGTAGTTTCTTTTCTTTCTGTTATGTGTTAGTCATCCCCAGACATTCATTTTTTCTCTTGGTGCTATTATACTTCTGAGAAGATTAATACTTTAGTTCTAAGGCAAGACACAGCATTTGTGCATAAAATTCTAATGAAAGTTTTAATAGTATTATCTTTACATCCAGGAAAAGACCTAGTAGTTTCTGGGAGGAGTCGTTTGTTTCTTCATTGCCCACTAAGCGTAGAGAAATTTTGACTGATGGAAAATTGGTGCCTGAGCCCTGCAGCCAAGTAGCCTACTTACAGATTTCAGGGGAACCTCTCTGCCCCAGTGCTGCTGCCTTTCTTGAAAACACATTCTGGAGGGAGGAGGGAAATGGAGCGCATGCACATCCAGCCTTTCCTCTAGGCTTTCAGGAAATGATTTTCCTAAAGCTGCCTGGACAGTCCGCTTTACAGTGAAACTTGGAGAGCCTGCACTAGCAGGGCTCTAATTAAGACACTGTTTTTAGTACTGTTTCAAGTATTACTCTGTTTGTTGTTGATTTGCTAAGTCGTGTCTGACTGTGATTTCATGGACCATAGTCCATCAGGCTCCTCTGTCCATGGGATTTTTCCAGGCAAGAATACCAGAGTAGGTTGTCCTTTCCTTCTCCTGGGGATCTTCCAGACCTAGGGATCAACCCATGTCTCCTGCATTGCAGGCAGATTCTCTACCAGGGAAATCTCTGTTTACCTATTTTGAATTATTTTCACTTTGTGCTTTCCTATTTTATTCAGAGTAGTTTGAAAATCACTAACTTCAGGTGCTCATTTGGTCTTTACATGCAAGGTTTACAAAACAACTGGTTACTTGACAAAATCTTCACAGTAACTAGAAATGCAGTTGTTGGATTTTAGAATGGGTTTTAGAGTCATGGATTCAACCAAATTTCTGTGTTTGCTTGAATCTGCAGACCTGAAACGCAGAGATAGGAAAGATACATTGTATTCAGTGTCCTGGGCCATTTTATGCAAGGGACTTTGGCATCTCTGGTTTTTAGTATTATCTGGGGTCCTGTAAATAATACTCTAGGAGATACCAAGGGAGGAATATTTCGTTGTTTTCTAATTGTTTAAGAATGAGAGAGTATCGGAAATATAGTGGGTGTTTAAGGAGAATATAAATGATGCAATGTTCACCATTATAAGAGCTTGCCTGTTAGCCTGTTCCTCCTGACTTCATAAACACTATATTATCTTCTAGAGATTTCAAGTAGGCAGCATTTATTCAGAATCTCTACCACCAATGCCATAAATGCAAAAAGGATTTATGTTTTATTGAGAGCAGGATTAAAGCAATTTAATTGAGTCTGTTATCCTGTGGATGTAAATAGCAGAGATGGTGAGAAGTGAAGATAGAGGAACAAAAGGAAGAAAGAGGAAAGGATACAGAGTTGGGCTTTAGGAAGCTATAAATGAGGGCAGCAGTATGAAAGCTGATAGCTTCATTGTATTTGTGAGTTACTCTGTGATGCCTGCCCATATCAAGTTTCTTCAGCTGGTATGATTACCATGAAGAATAAAGAGGAAATTAGGGTGTTACTAAGTTGTCTCTGACCTGTTTATTCCCACTCAATGATGTGTGGAGGCTGAATCAGTATGTACCCTGGATTATCATCATCTTAAAATTGAATGGGAAAAGGAAAATGTAAAATATATGAAATTAAAATAATATTTTGTAACAGATGTTAGGAAAAGGTTATGCTGCACAAAATAGTATTTTGCTGGGGAACTAGGCAAAAACTCATAAATAGCTACCCTGCAGTTCTTTCTCTCATTTATGGCTCACATCTAAGCAATCCCTATGCCCAGAAGATTCTCCTTTCTTAAGCATTCATTCACACTATCATTGACCTCCAACTATAGTCCAAGCATTCCTACACTAATTCCCACTGCTGTGGCTTCATCTACTCTTCCTTCAAATTTATCTCACTACCTTTAATCTTCTCTTCAAACCATTGTCTGTATTGCCTCTAATATTCAATGTTGCTCATTAGCAAGAGAGAGTATTTTCATCCAAGAGAGTATTTTCATCATAAAGATCAATGATTCTCAAATGCCAGTTTCCATGATATTCACCTAATATTTAGATTCTGGCTTAGACTAATGACTCAAAATTATATGTTCTATAAACAAACTAGCATTTAATTTTGATCTTTAAGAACAAATATGTAAGAGCTAGGTAGGAAAAAAAGCAGGAAAGAATATTCCAGATGTAAAGCATATTCTTTGAAAGAAAATAATTTTTAAAAAATTAGAATTTCAGTATCTTATAACAGATTTACTATCTCTAATCATAATTAGCAAATATCTCATAAAGCATAATATATGTGTGTATATATATACATACTGTGTGGTTAGTCCCTCAGGAGTGTCTGACTCTTTGCAACCCCATAGACTATAGCCCACCAGGCTTCTCTGTCCATGGGGATTCTCCAGGCAAGAACACTGGAATGGGTTGTCATGCCCTCCTCCAGGGGATTTTCCTAACCCAAGGATTAAACCCAGGTCTCCCGCATTGCAGGAAGATTCTTTGCCATCTGAGTCACCAGGGAAGCCCATGAATACTGGAGTGGGTAGCCTATCCCTTCTCCAGGGATCTTCTTGACGCGGGAATTGAACTGAAGTCTCTTGCATTGCAGGCAGATTCTTTACCAGCTAAGCTGAAGCCCCACATACACATATAAAATAAGAAATGGAAATAAATTTAAATTTTTATTTTATGCAGAAAGACTCTACCAGGGAACATCCTGCAAGATGTCATATTTTTCAAAAGATTTACCATTACCTGAATTACATTTTACCTTATTTGAAATGGCTATCCTTAAAACAGTATTAACTGTGATTTCCTCTTTGATGTGACTATCATCTGACTAGTAATCTCTGTGTAAACAACTATAAAAGTGGGTCAATTATAATTTATGAAATACCTGTTTTCAGGTTTAGGACAAGAAGCAGCACAGAACAGTGATCCCTAATAGAAGTGGAACAAATGAGGCAAGTGTTGGGAGTCAATCGCCCATGACTGTATTTCTGCACACATTGCCAACATCGATATTGACTACTTTTGTCCTAATCCTTCCTTTTAAGTACATTTGTATAACAAGTAGCCTCAGAACAGTGAGATAGCATCTCCCTTCTTGGCAAAGATTAGGCAAGTGTTCTTACAAGCTCCATGTAAAAGACTGGGCTTTGCTAGGCTCACGAGTCTTCATGTGTAACACAAACTCACTGCCCGTGTAGCATTCACCTCTGCCTATCTCTGCTTCACACCCATAAAATTTATGAGATAAAAGGAACTCACATGAACACAAAGTTAATTATATCTGCTTGTATTGTGAGTAATAATCTGTTTTGTCTCTGACCTAGGAGTCTAGTATCTTCTACTGGCAACCATGAAACTATGGCAGGTTAACTGATCAGCTTGCACGTAGGGTGAAGCCCAAACTCATCAAAGTTTTTGACAGCATGTCAGACCACTGCTCTGGCTCTCTGTCAAAGTCTTGTTCAGAGTGTGGTACAAGGAAGGCAAATCCAGAGCATGATGGTTTTACCATGAGAGAATTATATTAAAGTTTGAAGCTCCTGAATCATCTGGGATCTGTGGAATAGAGTAGCAGACAGAAAAATAATATTCTTTAAAAAGTTCTAGAAATTGACAAATATTAAGCATAAAAATAAGCCAAGTCTACATTCACCTCTCAAAACTCATCCTTAAGCTGTGATCAGTTTCCCTTCTATGGGCACAAATTTTATACTTCTTATACCTACCAGGACATGCATTTGCAACTCTGTCCCCTTAAAGCTAAGTATGCATTTCATTCATATGTGGGCTTTTATTCTAATATTAATTAAAGTTTTGTGAATAGATATGAAGTATGATTGCATAATTCTTAACTTTACTCATTGGAATAGAAGTATCTAAGGAATATCAGAATGTTTCTTATATCCCTGAAGTCATTCTATATAGAAAATTACTTACTCAAGCCTTGCACCAAGGTAAATAAAGAATGAATATTAGAGAATATTGGGCAGCTTGAAATGAAAGGTAATTAAGAGGACACCAACATTCAAAGGAAATGTGCAGTATTGGAAACCATAATAAATTATGATTTAACTAAAGGAAAGGATCAAGAATCAAGAGAAATGACCTATGGACTGTCATGGAGTTACGTAAGTCAAAAAAAAAAAACCAAATATGATGTAATATTAGTTATACATGGAATCTAGAAAAATGGTACAGATGAACCTATTTGCAAAGCAGAACAAGAGACACAGATGTAGGAAACAAACCTGTGAATACCAAGGGGGATGAATGTGGGGATTGAGATGGACACATAGACAGTATGATGTGAAGCGCTGATGAAAACCTACGATTAGCACAGAGAACGCCACTCAGTGCCCCGCGGTGATCTAACGGGAAGGAAATACAGCAAATAAGGGATATACGTAGACACATAACTGAATCGCTTTGTCCACAGCAGGAGCCAACACAACTTTCCAAAGCAACTACACTACAATAAAAATGTTTAAAAGAGAGAAATAGGAGCACATATCAGGTGAGCAGACAAGGCACTTAAATAAATTTCTTTATACTCATGGTTTTGATGAAGACAAACAGTTAGGTGAAAACAAATTGCATTTGGAAAAAATATTATTCTGCTATCACAGAAAATGGTTCAGAATTATCTTTTAAAGTTGAAATAGCCATATCCTGTGACTAGCAGTTCCACTCCTGAATAAACACACTATAAAAATGTACATGTGAACAAAAGATGTGTATAAAAACATTTTTAGAATCAACAGCAATTTTAAAAGTAAAAATATATTGGCTTGGCCAGAAAGTTCACTCAGGTAACATCTTATGGAAAAACCCAAAAGAAACTTCTGATAACCCAATGTAAGTTTTGTTCAGTGAAAAAGATTCACTCATCATCACAGATGAACACAAAATTGAACCCTAAATAAAAAGGACTGGTCCATGTGATCAGTTTGATTAGTTTTCTGTTGACTATTGTTTTCATTCTGATGAAATGAATGGCCCTCTGATGGATAAGGATAAGAAGCTTATGGAAGCTTCCTGAAGGGAGAGACTGACTGTGGGAAACCTACTAGACCATTCAGGTATGACCTAAAACAAATCCCTCATGATTATACAGGGGAAGTGACAAATAGAATCAAGGGATTAGATCTGCTAGACAGAGTGCCTGAAGAACTATGGATGGAGGCTCGTGACATTGTACAGGAGGCAGGGATCAAGACGATCTCCAAGAAAAAGAAATGGACAAAGGCAAGATGGTTGTCTCAGGAAGCCTTACAAATAGCTGAGTAAAGAAGAGCAGCTAAAGGCAAAGGAGAAATAGAAAGATATTCCCATTTGAATGCAGAGTTCCAAAGAACAGCAAGGAGAGATAAGAAAGCCTTCCTCAGTGATCAGTGCAAAGAAATAGAGGAAAACAATAGAATGGGAAAGACTAGAGATCTCTTCAGGAAAATTAGAGGTACCAAGGGAACATTTCATGCAAAGATGGGCTCAATAAAGGACAGAAATGGTATGGACATAACAGAAGCAGAAGACAATAAGAGGTGGCAAGAATACATAGAACTGTACAAAAAAAGATCTTAATGACCCAGATAACCATGATGGTGTGATCACTCACCAAGAGCCAGATATCCTGGAATGTGAAGTCAAGTGGGCCTTAGGAAGCATCACTATGAAAAAAACTAGTGGGGGTGATGGAATTCCAATTGTGCTACTTCAAATCCTGAAAGATGATGCTGTGAAAGTGTTGCACTCAATACGTCAGCAAATTTGGAAAACTCAGCAGTGGCTACAGGACTGGAAAAGGTCACTTTTCCTTCCAATCCCAAAGAAAGGAAATGCCAAAGAATGTTCAAACTACTGCACAATTGCACTCATCTCACATGCTAGCAAAGTAATGCTCAAAATTCTCCAAGCCAGGCTTCAACCAGACATGAACCATGAACTTTTAGATGTTCAAGATGGTTTTGTAAAAGGCAGAGGAACCAGAGATCAAATTGCCAACATCCACTGGACCACCAAAAAAGCAAGAGAGTTCCAGAAAAACATTACTTCTGCTTTATTGACTAAGCCAAAGCCTTTGACTGTGTGGATCACAACAATCTGTGGAAAATTCTTCAAGAGATGGGAACACCAGGCCACCTGACCTGCCTCCTGAGAAATCTCTATGCAGGTCAGGAAGCAACAGTTAGAACTGGACATGGAACAACAGACTGGTTCCAAATAGGAAAAGGAATATGTCAAGGCTGTATATTGTCTCCCTGCTTATTTAACTTATATGCAGAATACATCATGTCAAATGCCGGGCTGGATGAAGCACAAGCTGGAATCAAGATTGCTGGGAGAAATATCAATAACCTCAATAACCTCAGATATGTAGATGCCACCACTCTTTTTGGCAGAAAGCGAAGAAGAACTAATGCTTATGAAGAAAATAGGCCAATACACTTTCCATAAAGTACAGTTAAAACTCTAAGTAGCTTTCTGCAGGGGAGGGAGGGAGATATCTAGCCATTGAAATGGTACATTTTTGTCATGTGTTAGCGAACCCAGAGTTGGAACAAAACTCAAAATAAAAATCTAAGTTTTTTTGAAACCAGCTAGGCATATGTAAATGTTCTACCTACATGTTCTGAAAAATAAGAATAGAGGAAGTCTATTTTTCATTTAAACAGTTTTTTCAGTGTTAAAATTTTTTTCAATGTTAAAATGCTTCTGGACATAATGGAATAATTAGTACTGAATTTGTGCTCCAATCCTACCTTACTAAAAAATGGATAAAGGGTAAGACCTTGTTACCCTGAGAGAAGGGTTTCCCTTCTTTCAGAGAGAGAGAACCCAAGGTGAGTGTAGGGCTCTTACTGATCTGAGGACGTAGATCACTAGGAGAGACCAAGGAAGCTGGAAATCGTAGGTAGTGCAGAGGAGGAAGCCACAGCAATGAGGAACTCTGCACAGCGAACACCTAAGTCTTTAGATGCTAAATAACTGTGGGTGGGTTGGTTGGTTGATACTCTACAAACCAGGAAAAGAGCAAGTAGTTATAAAAGGAACAATTTCTACAACTCATCAAGACCTAGGAGACATCTGTGTACTGATCAGAATGGACAGAGTGCAAGGTTTAATATTCAGATGGACAGAATACAAAGGTTATAATATTCAAAAAATAATCAATATAATCTTTTGTGTTAACAGAATAAAAGAGAAAAATCATAAAATTACATTAACATGCAGAACAAGCATCTCATCCAAAGTCAATACCTACTCATGAGAAATTTTCTCCTAATGGTGAAAGATAAAACATTTTTTTAAGATCAGATACAAGACAAGATATTCATTTTGACCACTTCTAGACAACACTGTACTGAAATCCCTAAAAAAGACAATGATTTGAGAAAAGGCAATAATACACGGAAAGGTGGAGAGCTGCTAGAGCTAATGAATGGATTTAGCTATGAGTCTATAAAACAGCAACAAATATCGGAAAATAACTTTATAAAAATAAATACCAATTTCAATATCATCAAAAATATTTTAAAAATATATGTAGAAACTTAGTTAATGAAATATATGCAAGATATGTACACTGAAAATAATACAACATTGCTGACAGAATAAAGAAGCCCTAAATGTATTAAAAGCAATTCCATGTTTAAGAAATGAAAAATTCAATATTAAGATGTCAATACATTTATGGTACTATCCTCAAATTGATCTATAAATTTAATGCAATCTCAATAAAAATCCTAGCAGTTTTATTTTCTTGTAAAAATTAACAAGCTGATTTAAAAATGTATATAGAAATACAAACTACCTAGAATGGTTACAATGATGTTGAAAAAAGGAACAATGTAGGAAAATATTTGTCTTATTTCCAAACTTACTATAAAGGCAATAATCAAGATATTGTATCATTGGCATAAAGATACATACAAATCAGTGAAACAGAATAGAGAGTTCAGAAACAGACCCAGGCAAGCTTAGTTCCTTTTAACAAACACATCAAGGTGATTCAGTGAGGGGAAAGAACAGTCTTTGTATCAGATAGGCTAAAACAGTTAGCTATTGGTGAGGAAAAAGAAAATAGAATCTTAAGTTTTAACAAACACAAAACGTCTTAAAATTGCTCACAGATCTACATGTTAAAATAAATCTATAAAAGATACTGAAAAATAACATGTGAAGAATTTTCATGGCTTTAGATTTCTTAGATTTCACAGATTTCTGAGACAAGATAAAAAGGCAAATTTCATAAAGACAAAATTGATAAGCCAAATTTAAATATTTAGCAATTCTGTTCTTCAATGAGACTTTTATGAAAAGGCAATCATCAGAATTAGATAAAATATTCAAATACATATATCATCAATGGACTAATATCCTTAATATATTAAGACCTTCTGTAAAAGCCTAAAAACCACTACAATATTGTAATTATCCTCCAACTAATAAAAATAAATGGAAAAAAAAAACAACAAACCCAAAAACAAATAGGCAAAATGTTTGAAATAACACTCCACAAGAGAAATCATACAACTAGCCAATAAGCAAGTGAAGCTACGCTCAGTACAATTAGTCACTGGAGAAATGAAAATTAAAACTTCAACCAGATACAAACCTACTAAAATGGCTAAATTTAAGTGATGGACAATAGTAAGTTTTGGCAAGGTTGTGGATGGGTCAACTAAATCACCTTAGAAAAATTTGCTAGTGTTTTGTATAAAGAAAAGTCTGCTAGTGTTTTATAAAGTTAAATGCACACGTAATGTATGATCCATCAATATCATGTCTTACCATTGAGCCAAGAGAAATGAAATCACGTACAGACAGACACGCTTCTGTGTGAATGTTCACGGCAGCTTGATTTACGTGTGTGCTCAGTCTCTTGGTCATGCCCATTTCTTTGTGCCCCCATGGACTGTAGTCTACTAGGTTCCTCTGGCCATGGATTTCCAGGCAAGAATACTGGAGTGGGTTACCATTTCCTCCTCCAGGGCATCGTCCTGACCCAGGGATCTACCTAAGCACTCAGGAAGAGTGAATATGCATATAATGATACCTCCATGCAGTAGAATACTACTAAAAATAATAAAAGAAATAAACTGTTGATAGGTGAAATAGTCAGAATAAACCTGAAATTCTTAAGCAAGCTAACCAATAATGACAGAGAACAGATTATTGCCTGAAGCTGTCTGACTGCAAAGGAGCTCAAAGGGTAGTTTGGCGGATAATGGGAATATTTTACCTCTTGATAAGATCGATGGCTATTTGGGAGTATGCTTCTGTTAAAACAAATCAAACGTTATACTAAAAACTGCATTTTAAATAAATTATAACTCGTTTATTTGAAAAATAAAATTCAACTCCACCTAGAAATTTCCATTACTGAACACTTTAAACCATAATTTAATTTTCATGGAGTGTACATTAAAACTGGAATGGGATGATGTTTTCATCACAAACACTTATGACTAGATTTTAGCATAAATGGTACTAATAAAAACATGGAATCATAAACTTTTACACACTTGTCAAAAGCAACTTATACTGAACTTGGTTACATAAGCTTTATTCATGATTTTGCCTATTTGTTTTTATGCTATATGGTTTGCTGTTTTTTTAAGAACAAAAAGTCACAGAGAAACATTAAATACTATAAATGTAATGCACACTCACACAAAAAAAAGTTCAACTAGTGATCCCTAATAGCTCAGTTATTAAAGAATCTGCCTGCAATGCAAGAGACCAGGGTTCGATTCCTGGGTCAGGACGTTCCCCTGGAGAAGTAAATGGCAGCCCACTCCAGTATTCTTGCCTGGAGAATCCCACTGACAGAGAAGCCTGGCAGGCTACAGTCCATGGGTTGCAAGAATCAGACACGACTTAGCAAATAAACCACCAGAGTGCTATAAGCATTGGTTTCCAGAAGAGTCCCTGAGCACCAATGTGAACAAAAAGAAGGTGACAGATTTGATCCAGTCTAGTCTCTAAGAGGATTGTTACATCTTAGCAAATTATAAAATAAGCCTGCTTACCTGGATGGAGGAAATTACATTTCAAAAAGTATACATAAATAACAAGCACTGGGGATAAAGATGTGAAAGGAATTCTGTTTCCAACTAGTATAAATATTACATAAGTTTATATAAATTAACTATTCACATGAACTTATATTTTAAATATAAAATATCTTTACACAGTAATCAAATGGCTGTTTTAAAGTCCTAACTAAATGAATTTATTTTAATCTTTATCTGAATTCAAAAATTACATTTCAAAATCTACGTTTGATTTGATGAAATAGTGGATTTGCATATATTTGTTTATTTAACATCTCTTTTAGTTCATTACTATGTTTAAATTATATGTGATGACAAGTTCAGTTCAGACACTCAGTCATGTCCAATTCTTTGCAACCCCATGGACTGCAGCATGCCAGGACTGCATGACCCCATGGACTGTGATGACGAAGGCAACAAATAAAATAATAAAGAATCAGACCAAAATAATTATAAATAAAGAATGGATACAGAATCCAAATAAATGTAGTTTTTTTAAACTTTTTACACTTTTTTTCCCCACTAAACATGAGATAGCCAGAGATTTCTGTGATATTCTGTAACCAGCTTGCAGGGCAAATAGGGCACCGCAGAACATGAAAACAAGCACACACATCAGAACGATAATCACCAGCTCGTTACCGCACAGTGCAACAAGGCTCCAGTTTGTTCTACAGCTTTTGCTCTATAAAATGGCACTTAAACCATCTTGGAAGCATTGATTTACATGCTACTGTATCTAACATTATACTGATGAATTTTGAGGACAAAAATATTTGAGTTAACTAAGCAAACCGCTCTGCAACTAAGTCCCCTAGGACATTTCTTAAAATAAAAAAGGATGGTATCTATTGATCTATTTATCTAGCCATGCTTTCTTTTCTTATTTAAATTTGGAAAGCACTATAAAGTGAGGCTTCCAATGAACAATTTCTAAAACTTTTATCACATGAAGAAGCACCATGAAACTTAGAGCAACCCATACCATCTGACTCTTGAAAGTCAAAATATTAGGAAATATTTAAATAATAATTCAAATGTAAGTTTAAAGTAACAAAAAGGACTATAATCATAAATAGTAGCTCTTTCTTCCACTGACTTTCTATGTACCATGTTTTAATGACATTGTGCTAGAATCTACCATTTTATAATTTTCAAATAGTCATATTACAAAACTTACAACATGTAACTATTTTTATGGATGTTATATTATATAGTTAAAATTAACATGTATGTTAATAAAATATATAAATGTTGGATGGTTTTCTCAATGTGGAATTGATATGCTTACATGGAAAAATAAAATAATACATGTATTTCAAACATCACAAATATTCTAATGTAATAAGATTTGAAAGTTCCTAAAATATATATATTCATATTACAATTTTAAATTTTCTAAAGGTATTTTAATAACCATCTTAGGTAAAGTGTAGGTTCAACCCATACAAATGCACTAATAACAGCAAAAACATTGAGTTTTTTCCCCCCTTGTACCTAATTCAATCCATTATTTGCAAAGCAGCCTGACATAATTAACTTTAGTTCCCAGAGAATACTAATTTTTGTCTCTGCCTGTTACATAGGTTTCCTTATTGTATAGAATAATGTGAGGCTGGCTATAGGGTATTTTCAGGACCCAAAAGAATATAACTACATTGTTTTTCAGAATTTTATTAGTATTTACAAATATTATGCATTGTAGAAATCACATATTAATTTGGTCTTTGCTATTCATGAGCTTAAATTCTTATGTGATGTAAATGTAGTGGTAGGTGCTATTTTCAAAATTATTTCTGCATTTCAAGGTTTACAATCACTAGTTTACTAGAAAATTTTTAGTTTGGGGGAAGAAATTCACAACTGGGAAAAAATACAATGAAATGAATCAAGCAGTCTAGGGGGTTACAATCAAATTCTTTAGCACTTATATTCAACTGAGCATTATTACTTTACCACCACATAGGAAGGAAGCAACAGTTTATCTCTGAGATTTAAACCTATTACCCATACTATCCTATTTTCTTTCATTTCTGTAACTCATAAGATATGGTCTAAATGTTTGTGTGCCTCCAGATTTTGTATGTTGAAATCCTAACCTCCTAGACGGTGATGGTTTTAGTGGGAGGACATTTGACATATGTGTAAATCATGAGGGTGGAACCCACATGAAAGGGATGAGTGCATATAAAAGAGCCTCCAAACAGAGAGAACCCCTAGTTTCTCCACTATGGGAAGACACAATGAGAAGACACTGGCTATGAATCAGAGTATCTTCAACAGAATGCAACCATACTAGCTCACTGATTTTGGATTTCCTGGCTTCCCGAACTGTAAGGAAAAAATTGCTATTAATCTACCCAATCTGTGGTATTTTGTTATATTGGAGCACAGACTGAGATAACTTATTAAATACTAAACAGGTTTAAATTCTAGTCTCTACACATAAAACATTGAGTTGATTATATCTATCCCATTTGCACACTATATTTCACTTTAAATTCTGAAAAATGTTTGAAATCAGCAAAGTAAGAAAGAAAATAAAACATATTAGAAACTACATTTTGTTAAGGAATTGGAGTTTGAGTTTTAGTGATTATTAACAGCTCCTATGGGATAATTGAATTGACCATTTGGAAACAAAGTTAGGTTTATTTTTAGGCTACCTCTCATTACCTCCATGTAGTTTTATACTAAGCTAATAGTGAATAGGGCATATTAATGGTGAAGATACTTGTCATTGCTCAAAATTTACTCAATATCCTCTATAAAAGAAAAAAATCTTGACTCTGCTGCTAATGATTCTTAATTTGAAATGTGTGAATATAGGAGGCTAATACAATTGGATACTATAATATCCTGACATAAGCTTTGTCTATGGAATGAGTTGTATCTTTTTTTAACAGCCTTATTGAGGTATAATTAATGAACAAAAACTGCACATAATTAATACATACAACTTGATGAGTCTGGACATACCTGTGAAACATATACCTGTGAAACCATCATTATAATCAAAGCGATAAATGTACCTGTCACCACCTGAATTTTTTCTTGTTATTTCTGTTTTTGTGGTAAGAACACTTAACAAGACACCTACTTTGTTAACAAAAAAGTTTAAGTGTACCACAGTATTACTAATTATAGGTACTATGTTGTAAGAAGGTCTCTAGAACTAATTCCTCTCATATAATTAAACTTTTATAACCACTAAACAACAACTTTATATTTCCCTCTTTCCTCAGTCTCTGGAAACCACCATTCTGCTCTCTGCTTCTATGAATTGACTATTTTACATTTCACTTAAAAGTGAGATTGGAGAATACGTATTATTAAAAAATAGATCATATCCCATAAAAATATTTATCTCTAGAGTTAAGCCAAAATAACAAAAAAGAAGTACACAATAAACCTTCCCTTTGCATCACACACACCTTCTATGAATTTTAACATGAGTAAAGTATTGGGTGATAAAAAAAATCATATATGCTTACTCTCTATGTAGTAGTCTCTCTCCAGGATAAAAGTATATGATGAATGAAACTGACCTTGTCCTCAGGTCATGAATTATTTGTTTAATGGCATTAGACATACACAGTTAAATATTTAAATTCATGCATGGGACATGGTTGAAACTTCATTTATTGAATGTTTGAATGTGTCATCTACAAAGAACATGATAGTCTTCTGAGTTTTAAAACACTGACCAAAGCAAAAGCTAACAAAATAAGAAGAAGAGAGGTAAATACCATTACCCGAAATAACAGCAGTTCAAGAATAAGCGACACGGAAACAATTCAAGACAATAGACATTCAGGGTCTTGGGTAGTCGAAGCCCAGGTGTTTGAAGGAAAATGTACTGAGAAGGGACATTTATCAACACGAAGTGGCTTAGGAACAGGTCTCAGAACAACGAGGCATTTGAATGTGGATGATGTTCACAAGTAAGACAGAGATTCTGTGTACCAGGAATAGTTCTAAATGTGTTACATGCATCACACTATTCAACCTCATCAGCCTCAGTAGGAACTTTTTATTACTCCTATTGTACAGATTAGGAAACCAGGCTTAGATACATTCAGTAACTTATTCCAGTTATAAACCTAGAGGTGGAACTAGAATTTAACTGCAGGCCATTTTAACCTAGATATTACAATCTTGACCATTTTGCAATCGCCTCCTTATAAACCCAGGATTTAGGTGCATCAACTTTGAAAAACAACTTGGTCAGAAGAATTAGTCGAGGTAAGGATGCCGAGAGTTTTAGCTATGTTTTTAAAGTAGTCCATGCTGAGTTGCTCTGTTATGTCTGACTCTTTGTGACCCCTGGACAGTAGCCTGCCAGTACATGGGGATTCTTCAGGCAAGAATACTGGAGTGGGTTGCCATGCCCTCCTCCAGGGGATCTTCCCAATCCAGTGATTGAACCCAGGTCTCCTGCATTGCAGGTAGATTCTTTACCGTCTGAGCCACCAGGGAAATTCTTAAAGTTGTTAAATAGCACTCAAACAGAAGCAAAAACAGGCAGAAAGAATGTAGTGATGGAGTATCTAGACACAGTTTCAGATATTATTAAATTATACATCTTTCAGGAAATTTATTCATAGGCAAAATAACTTACATAGTGAGATAGTTAGGTTCTTCAAATAAAAGCATTATTTGAGAACACCTGAATAAGATCAAGAATGCAGGGGCAGAAAATAAAATGTAATTCCTACAATGTGATCAGTTTTTAAATTTCTTTATCACTTAGCAGTATTAAACATTATGAGAAATTCTGAGAGCACTAAAACAATCTCTTCCTATAATTGTAACCCATAAGCTAGCCTAGAAAAGACAAGCATTAATTCTTAAAAGAAGTCAATGATTAATGCAATTCTTGTTAGTCGCTCAGTCATGTCCAACTCTGCAACCCCATGGACTGTAGCCCACCAGGCTCCTCTGTCCATGCGACCCTCCAGGCCAGAATGCAATTCTTGGGATGTAGAAAACTGAGTTCTGCTTTTGACACTCAGATATACTGGACAGAATTTACTTTAAGGTCAAGAACATGGCTTACCACGACTTTGAGAAGGTAAGATGTCAGCAAAACTTCTCTCTGAGAGCACCTGTCCATTTTCAGAACTTCCTCAATATTGCTCGTATTCTGAGATGTTTATTAATATTTTGCTTCTTGTGATCAGAGCAGCACCACAATGCATTCTGGAGTATAAAAATGCTGCTATATGTTCTAGTATTTCAAATTATAAAGACTCATGTCAAATTATAAACACTCATGTAATGTGTATGGTAACTCTCATGTGATATTGACAATAGCTATTAAATTACTATTTAATATCAATTGCCTAAAACATGATTGTCATAATGACAATGGGGATAAAATAATAACAAAAATACCGGTTCTAAGAATGGTTCTAAGACATATGCCTATAAAAGACAATGAAACTTTCTTTTGGAGAAAAAAATGTTGTTAAGTTTCCACTTTATCTTCTATTCCTTCATTCAACAAAATACTATTGGGCACATACTAAAGTGCAGGTAATTTGCTCAGGATAAAGATATAGTTTAAAAAAATAACTCATTCCCTGCCTCCAACTTTGAAGAACTCATATCTAAAAATGATAGACATTTTAAAAAGTTAATAAAAATAATACAATTTTAAATGGTAAATTATGTTTTTACTGTAGAATGTAGACGAAAGATCACTTGAGTGCTTGGGAAGTCAGAGATGACTGAACAGAAAAGGCAGCCATTGAGTTTCTTGATGAATTAATCAGAATTTTGCCACATGGTCAAGGGTAGAATAACATTATAGGATATAAAATTTGTTAAGAATGAATGATAAATCCTAGCATAATTATGAACTGTAAGTTGTATAGCACTCTTGAATGGTAAAATGTAAGAAGGGGAGTTACAGAAATTTAAATCAGATATGTAAAAGGGGGCCGATGGATGCAGGGGTTTCAAGATGGCATGCTTGAGGAAATTCAACAAGAGTGTTAGTGAACACATTTCTGAAACTCCACTTGTGTGGCTCCACTAAGACTAAAGTTTCTCTTGTAAGAAATCCAACTCAAAGGAAGAAAGACAGAGACATACAAATTTTGATTTACTAAGAAAGACAGTTGTCAAACAAGGAGTAATAATCAGAACACGTCTATCCCTCACATAAAACTTGGAGAGGTTTTAGAGAGCTCTAAGTATCCTGGACTCCAAAACATCTCTGCAACACTTTCCACTTGGTCTCTCTTGCTCCAGAAAGCAGTCTTTCCCTGAAAAGGCATTTCCTTCATTATAGAGAAAATTACCACTTTCCCTCCAGCCAAACCTCCATTGGGTTTAGGCTAACCCCTGAATAAATGCATTTCATTGTAGAATGGCCACCAAACAGAGACAACACTACATTGATGGCATTTGATAACAGAATATACAGAGCAAGAAGGCATGCTTCCAAATAGTAAGAAGTATGAATGATAAAGGGTAGTTATTAAGCCCAACAGCCCATAACCTCAATTAGGCTTCTGAAAGTTGAACTAAGAAGTAAAAAAGTAAAGCATTCATGGTAAATTATCTAATTATTAAATTAGAGATATTAATAATCTCTAGTATCTCTTGCAGGAAATTGAATTAATTCACAAGACTAAAAATAATAATTCAGAAAATACCATTTAACATTATAAAAAGGTAGGAATTTTAAACAAATTAAATTTTGTAATTACCTGAATACATTTTTAAGAAAACAATCAGCAAACTTTTACAACTACTTCCTTTCAATGAAACTTTTCCCTATATCTATAATTTAACCTAATGAACAAAATTCTCTTTTTCTCATCCTTAATCACTCATGTATCAGCATATGGAAAATCTATTTTTATATTTTAATAAAATCAAATGCATTCAGCATGCAAAGCAGATTGGGTTGAACCATTTTATTATACCCAGATGCTCTGTTATCATCATGGAGGTATTTCTTTTTGAAGTACAGAGTGATATAATTTTATAGGTCATTGCTGAACATTCCATTAAATCATAAAATAATAATAATTAAATCATCAAAGAATATATTGTGATAATCTAAATTATGTTTTAACAGTTTCATTAATATAATTAGTCTTAGATAACAAACATGATTGGGCCCTAGTAAGATATGAGATTTAATTGGTTCATTTCCCTAATTGGAGCTATCCTATTTAACTTACCATTTTTTTTCTTTTAAAAACATAGTTATTTCATTTTCACAGAATAAGCCTTTTGAATTAGATGTAAGAAGTAGACTTATGATGAAACATAAGCACTGGTCTTCATTTAACCCTGAGATTAATTGGGTAAATGGATCCCCTCCTTAATTTTAATTATAGGCCCATGCATGTAATACACATTTTGCATTCCTAGACCATCAGCTATCTACCTTTGGGACTTTAGTCTTTAAGTACAAAAAGAAAAAAAAGAGAGTATGTCTCTTTACATGCCTCACATACATATTAAATTAATAATATGAGGGTATAGCTTTTTAAAACTATGACATTCTTGAGGGTGGGATATTTCAAAAGAACAGCATGTATACTATCTATGGTGAAACAGATCACCAGCCCAGGTGGGATGCATGAGACAAGTGCTCGGGCCTGGTGCACTGGGAAGACCCAGAGGAATCGGGTGGAGAGGGAGGTGGGAGGGGGGATCGGGATGGGGAATACGTGTAAATCTATGGCTGATTCATATCAATGTATGACAAAACCCACTGAAATGTTGTGAAGTAATTAGCCTCCAACTAATTAAAAAAATAAATAAAATAAAATAAAATTAATTTCTAAAATGCAATGTTGGCTGTGCTCGTTCTGGTAATTTAGCTTTATGAATCTGCCTTTCTGGTGGCTGCAGTGGAAGCAAAATGCCTGGCCAGATGCAACATCACAGGCTGTGTTAGTGATACTCTCTGAAATGAAATGTTGAGTAAATTCACCAAGAAGAGTAGTAAGGAATCCAGGAAATGGTTTACAGAGAGTGTTTCATCTGTGAAGATTCAAAGAGACCTATAGGAAGTAGCTAAAGATGCATGAGAAATTACATTAAGCAGTGTAATTCAGGAACCCTAGCAACACATTTGTGGTGGCTCAGATGGTAAAGAATCTGCCTGTAATCCAGGAAACCTGGGCTTGATCCCTGGGTTGGGAAGATCCCCAGGAGAAGGGAATGGCTACCCACTCCAGTATTCTTGCCTGGAGAATTCCATGGACAAAGGAGCCTGGTGAGCTACAGTCCATAGGGTCGCAAAGAGTCGGACACGACTTTGCAACTAACACACACATGCAAAGGGTATGTGATGTACTCACATATACCAAGTGGTAAGCTTGGAATTGAAAATTGCATATGCCCTTCCTACTTTCTAAATGAAGATATTGCATGCTTTTTTTAAATACAACCTTTGGGAACCAAGTGAAAATATTAGATTTCCCCTTCTCAAAACTATTCTAATGTGCCCCATCAAAACCTCCCTCTTTATAAATGGTTCAAAGCTTGACAAATAGTCATACTAATACAAATAAACATTCACTGAGCTCTTACTATGTTCCAGAAACAGCTTTGATTACTTACCAAATTTAATCTTAAAAAATAAGCCTATGTGTTGGTTGATGACTCACTTATGGAGACCTACTCTTAAACTAGACTAGATCTTCCTAGTTAGAATTTTCTCACTCCCTCTAAGTCATTATATTTACAACACTTTGTTTTTATCACTGGTTTTATTTTCTTTACACCTATATTTTAAATATAGTGTGGATAGGTTCAGTGTCTGTTCTAGTCATTATGTATTCCTAGCTTGTAACACTGTGCTGTACTCATAATAGTTATTTGAAAGTATTTATTGGGTTATATAATAAAGGGCAGTTTGAGTGAGCAGTTAGAAAATCTGTGCAATCTTCTTCAAGAATTTGAAGTTAAATAAAATAAATAGATGGTATAAATGAATCCTCTGGTGACCCTTTAAAATGTGTGTAATTTGAATAATTTTAAAGAATGAAAACAATAAAATTATTGTTTAAATGCCTCTCTTTTAGTAAAATATCTGAAGGATAAAGATTCCGTGGCTTACTAGTTGCGTTTTTTGGCCAAATGTTTGAAAATAAATACATGGGTATATCCAAATGAATTAACATCCTGAACATTTCCTCCAGTAGAGTTTCAGAGGGATTATTTTTGCCTGCAAGTGAAACCAGCATATCTTTTTTTTTTTTTTTTTTAATTTTTTTATTAGTTGGAGGCTAATTACTTCACAACATTTCAGTGGGTTTTGTCATACATTGATATGAATCAGCCATAGATTTACACTTATTCCCCATCCCGATCCCCCCTCCCATCTCCCTCTCCACCCGATTCCTCTGGGTCTTCCCAGTGCACCAGGCCGGAGCACTTGTCTCATGCATCCCACCTGGGCTGGTGATCTGTTTCACCATAGATAGTATACATGCTGTTCTTTTGAAACATCCCACCCTCACCTTCTCCCACAGAGTTCAAAAGTCTGTTCTGTATTTCTGTGTCTCTTTTTCTGTTTTGCATATAGGGTTATCGTTACCATCTTTCTAAATTCCATATATATGTGTTAGTATGCTGTAATGTTCTTTATCTTTCTGGCTTACTTCACTCTGTATAAGGGGCTCCAGTTTCATCCATCTCATTAGGACTGGTTCAAATGAATTCTTTTTAATGGCTGAGTAAAATTCCATGGTGTATATGTACCACAGCTTCCTTATCCATTCATCTGCTGATGGGCATCTAGGTTGCTTCCATGTCCTGGCTATTATAAACAGTGCTGCGATGAACATTGGGGTGCATGTGTCTCTTTCAGATCTGGTTTCCTCAGTGTGTATGCCCAGAAGTGGTATTGCTGGGTCATATGGCAGTTCTATTTCCAGTTTTTTAAGGAATCTCCACACTGTTTTCCATAGCGGCTGTACTAGTTTGCATTCCCACCAACAGTGTAAGAGGGTTCCCTTTTCTCCACAGCCTCTCCAGCATTTATTGCTTGTAGACTTTTGGATAGCAGCCATCCTGACTGGTGTGTAATGGTACCTCATTGTGAAACCAGCATATCTTAAAAACCTAAAGCTAAAACGTTCTGTGATCCCTCCTCCAGTGGTGGCTTAGATCCCTGAAGTCTGGAATGCCAATCAACCTGTGTGAACATGGGTTTCAGCTCTGGAGTGTGCCATATTGAATACTTCACCAGCTGACTGGGCTTTGTGTAAACCTTTATTATCTCCACCCTGTCCTGCTTCTCTTTCTGCTTTTCATCCTTGATCAGTTACATTCCCTGCAGTGTCAGGGAACAAAGCACTAGTTTTAATGGGTCTTTTCCATCTCTAGTTTCTGTTTTCTGCTTTCATTGTTGCCAGCTGTTTCCTAATATTTTTCCTGTGTGTATGAAAAGAGACCAAACTCTGAGAGGTACACAAAATAATTCAAGGGATATTTATCTGAATTTAAAAAGCCAGATGCTCAAGAAAGCCCTTCTACAGGAAAGTATGTTAAATAGTCTATCATGTGTAGGTTTATATTTATAGCTTTAAATAACAGTAAATGTAATTTGGTCCATTGCTCAACAAAATAATTCTTCCACTATTATAGGAATATGCAAATTATAACTTCAACTTTTTATTTAATAAGTTTTAGTATACACTGTATTATATATAATTTTTCTAATAAATTGCAATCAATTTATTTCAATTTGAAGAGATACTATATACTTAATAATTGTAATCTGAAGAAATTTGCTCACAGTAAGACCTACTGAGGGTAAAACAAAGTGAAATCAAAAATTTACATTCCCCATATTAACTGGGATATACTGCAAATAAAATTTTATTAAAACCAAAATATTTAATTTAAAAGTATGTTAACATAGGCAATAAGCTAACAACAATACATTTCATGAATAAAATACCTACTTCAGAATAATATCCCTTTCTGAAAAACAGATACTAGGTTTCTTATAGTTGATGATTAATCAGATTATTTGCATTTAAAAAATTATATTAAATTAATATCATTGCTTATGAGGTTCTGAGTTAATTTTCCTTTGTTTTTAAGAGGGTTTTCTCTCCCAGTTTTCTAATGGATTGTAGGGTTCGTAAATGTGTCAGTCTCTGCAATTGATCCTTAGTGGTCTGACAGTCATCAAAATATTTGCACATAGCACATGTAATGCTGAAGTATGTGTAATATATTGTACATTTTACGTGCTTACTATTGTAAGAAGTTCCCTCATGCTAACTTTTTTTTAATTCATCATAACCCTTTATAGTATGTACAACCCTTATTACCATTTCATAGATAAGAAAAATGAGATACAGAGAGAATACATAATTTGAGGTCACACAACTCATAAGAGCAGAGCAAAGATACAAATCAGGGATTGTAGTTCAACACAATATGCATTTAATCAGTATCTACAATACAGTCTACATAAGTGACATGAATCAAACACAAGAGTTTATAAAGTGTATTTTGATTGTCTCAAAATATAATAGATTAAGCCTGGGGGGGGGTCTTTTTTCTAAAATGTTTGCATTTTCGCACAAGCTAAACACTAATCCACAACAAATGTTTCTTTCAACTGAAAGACATACATTTGTAGAACTCTAAAGAAAACTACTTGTAAACCTGTACAAAGTTGTGCAATATGTATTTTTAGAGTCAATACATTGCTGCTTATAGGAAATGTCTGTAGGAAATTGTTCAATTCTTGCCCTTAGAGTCAATATTTTTTTCCTAAAATATAAACTAAAATGTGTCTCTTTCAGATCTGGTTTCCTCAGTGTGTATGCCCAGAAGTGGGATTGCTGGGTCATATGGCAGTTCTATTTCCAGTTTTTTAAGAAATCTCCACACTGTTTTCCATAGTGGCTGTACTAGTTTGCATTCCCACCAACAGTGTAAGAGGGTTCCCTTTTCTCCACACCCTCTCCAGCATTTATTGCTTGTAGATTTTGGATAGCAGCCATCCTGACTGGCGTGTAATGGTACCTCATTGTGGTTTTGATTTGCATTTCTCTAATAATGAGTGATGTTGAGCATCTTTTCATGTGTTTGTTAGCCATCTGTATGTCTTCTTTGGAGAAATGTCTGTTTAGTTCTTTGGCCCATTTTTTGATTGGGTCATTTATTTTTCTGGAATTGAGCTTTAGGAGTTGCTTGTATATTTTTGAGATTAATCCTTTGTCTGTTGCTTCATTTGCTATTATTTTCTCCCAATCTGAGGGCTGTCTTTTCACCTACTTATAGTTTCCTTTGTAGTGCAAAAGCTTTTAAGTTTCATTAGGTCCCATTTGTTTAGTTTTGCTTTTATTTCCAATATTCTGGGAGGTGGGTCATAGAGGATCTTGCTGTGATTTATGTCGGAGAGTGTTTTGCCTATGTTCTCCTCTAGGAGTTTTATAGTTTCTGGTCTTACATTTAGATCTTTAATCCATTTTGAGGAAACCAGGTCTGAAAGAGACACGTGCACCCCAATGTTCATCGCAGCACTGTTTATAATAGCCAGGACATGGAAGCAACCTAGATGCCCATCAGCAGATGAATGGATAAGGAAGCTGTGTACATATACACCATGGAATATTACTCAGCCGTTAAAAAGAATTCATTTGAACCAGTCCTAATGAGATGGATGAAACTGGAGCCCCTTATACAGAGTGAAGTAAACCAGAAAGATAAAGAACATTACAGCATACTAACACATATATA